>NW_015170293.1:17971-44627 GCF_001447785.1 Gekko japonicus | reverse complement strand
CCATGAGGGGCCCAGCGGTGGACCTGCAAGGCCGGCGGGAGTGCGAGGAAGCCCCGTGAAGGCCCTCCCTGGCCCCAGGCAGGAAGCAACTTACCCTCCCTCTTCTCCTGCCTCCTCCTGGCTGAATGAGGGCTGGAAGCGGGGCAGCTGGAAGCAGGGGGCGGGGCTTCGTCATGTGCCCCGCCCCCCGTACCTCACCCGGGGGAACTGCGTTCCCCCGCGTTCCCCCCCGAAATGACCTCTGCTTCTTGCCCTATGAGCCCTCCCTGAACCCAGACAACCATGCTGTTATTGGTGGGCAACAGGAAGTGCTTCTGAAGTGTGCAGGCAAACCGCTTCTGAATGGCTATTGGAACCTGATATGCTGCTGGTGTTTTCCAGGAGCAGAAATTATGCAACTGCATAGAGCTGTAGCTATGGCCCCACTAGCTCCACCTCCCATCATCCATTGGTAAGAGCACTGCCTCCCCCTTCCCCTTCAGCAGTGCAAAGCGGGAGGTTGGGATGGTCCCGCACCCCACCTCACAAGCCACTGCTGCTCACTGTGATGGTGGTAAGCTCTGAACAATGCATGATTTCAGTGGCACACTGTCAATGTGTGAATCCTGTGTTATAATTCCACATTCAGCTAAGGCCAGAGATGCATTGACTAGACTTTGAAAAACAACCCCAGCGTAGAACCAGCCTTTTACCTATCACCAACATTTCTTGAGTGGACTGGTCTTCCTTCCAATCCAGGCCTTGTTTACCCATTCTTTTTGTTCAATTGCTGCTTCTCTCTGTAACACGAGTGGGAAACTTCTCTTTGTGATGGAGGGAGAAGTAAAAGGGAACTCACTTTCTCCCAGGGGGCTTTGGTGAAGACGGTGAAACAAACAAATCCAACCCCCAGAATTCTAATTACCTTAAAGGAGAGATCTATCACACAAGCTTTTGTGGCTTATCAGTTCTTCTTCTTTCCCGCTAGTTGTAAATCAGGAGCCACTCAAGGAAAAGTCAGCAGCCAGTGACAGCATTGCAAAACCGGTATGAGCTGGAGGCTGAGACCCAGCATGTGGTGGAAAGTGAATAGCTCGGCATGGGAGATAATTAATATGATGTGGCTTAGTGCAACTGTGCTACAGGAAATTGAGCCCTTCAGCACAGAGCGTGTCATATTAGGTTGAACTATTAAAGTGGTTGGGGTGTAAGACTATCGTTTAATCGGGGGAATAAATCCAATCTGGACACCAAATGTTGCAATCAAAGAAAAACCCTTTAAAGTTTAGGGTTTGGGATGACATACACATTGCTGAATACAGATGGTGGGATTCTTGCACTAAGCCTAAAATGTATGTTGTCATGGAGAAACAAATGCATACTTTTCATGAAGATGTACAATCAAATATTATCCCTTCTAAAAAAACAAGGAGGATTATTGTGGGATGATAGATCCAAACAGCCTTTTTACTCCGTCTCACCACATTCCTGTCCCTACTACAACCCACATCCCATTTGGATTTTGGACATATAGGTCCCATGATCCCCGGGGTAGATGTTTTTGATGACCAGAGGGTAATCTTCCTTTTTTCACCAGCAAAAAGGCGGGTTGGATCCAACCCTGTGTCTTCAATGAAGCCTGTCCGGGAAACATGAGACTCCGCAAGTCTTTGTGGGTTCCCACTTGTAAGAACATAAAGCCTGCAGGATCAGATCAGTTGTCCATTGAATCCAGCATCCTGGTTAACACAGTGACCAAACAGTTGCCCTGCTGGGCAAACAAGCAGGGCATAGATGTTAAGGCCTTCCCCTTATTTTGCCTCCTAGCACTGGTATTCAGAGGTTTGCTGCTTCTGTACATGAGGTTCTTTTTATGCACCACGGCTAGTAGCCATTGATGGACATCTCCATGAATCTGTCTAACCCCCTATCAAGGCCATCTACACTTGTCACCACCTCTACATCCACTGGCAGTGAATTCCACAATTAAATAACTTGTGGAGTAAACAAGTATTTCCTTTTGTCTATCCTGGACCTGTCGCCCATCAGTTTCACTGAGTTCATCAGCAATTTAAGAACCACATAGTCCCAAGCAAAAAGGTACTCCAGACTATGTTTTCTTTTCCCCATCTGCCTTACACAGGACATATATGCTTTATTTATTGCTGAAGTAGAGAGACAGTTAAATAACTGCTGCCATATGCACAAATGGAGAACACCATTTTTCTCGCCTTTGTCTCATATGGCTGCATGTAGAAATCTTGGTTTGCACCCAGCAATATCTAAGCTGATTCAGTCTGGTTTTCATGCACCCCCAGGTTTTCCTGGGAGCCAGTGTAGCATAGTGGCTAAAAATGGGAGCTGTGAGCCAGGAAGCCCCTGGTTCAAGTTTGGGGAGGGGCTGGGGCTCAGTGGTAGAGCATCTGCTTGGCATGCAGAAGATCCCAGGTTCAGTCCCTGGTATCTCCCGTTAAAAGGTCAGGTAGTAAGTGATGTGAAAGACCTCTATGTAACACTCTGGAGAATCACTGCCACTCTGAGTAGACAATATTGACCTTGATGAACCAGTGGTCTGATTCAGTATAAGGCAACTTTATGTGGTCATGTGTTCATTTTAGCAATGCAGACTTTGAGCATTGCAACCATATCTTGGGAACTTACTTTCTCCCCCACACTCCCCATCATCGCTACTTTTGTAAACATTGAACATCCAGCCTGATTAAGAACTTGAAAGCTGGTACACTGTTTTGTGGTATTTTGCTTGGTCCTAATGATGAGTGGCATCACACAATTTTTCACATTCTCATATCCCAAGTAGAAAACATGAGGAATATGTTCATCATTTAAGAAATATTTAATCATCTGCAGTTTCGTTTCTGAGACGTAGTGGGTTTTTTGTTCATTGGTATTATCTGAAGTTTTCTGCTAACTTTCCATGTGTAGATTTTCTGCATAAGGCCTAGAAAGCATCAGTGACGGGCATAGTACTAACCAGGGGTCATTTCATAGAAAAAGAGCTAGGGGGATGCATTAGCATAACTCATTAGCATATGCCGCACCCCCTGACATCAGGGGCCCGGCGGTGGACCTGCAAGGCTAGTTCTCATTCTAAATTTATCTCCTATTTGCATAATAAGTACTTCATCTCTCCTCAGATTTTGAAATTGATCTATTTCTCAAATAAACTGTTAATCTCACCATTGCTGGGTAAACAGCAAGTTTATTTTCCCATTCTTCTAAGCTTGGATAAATGATTTCCATTTTGCTGCATACATTTTTCTAGCTGCTGTCACCATATATTTTAATATCTCTTCCAAAACATTTGATAATTTGTTGGGCAATATTCTTAATAGCATGTTCTTAGCTTCCATAGGGAATTTAAATTTTAATATGTTCTGCATTTTTCTATGTATTTCCTTCCAGTATCTTTTTGCTTTTTTACAGGTCCATATGGTAAAAGATTCCATCTATATCTTGGCATTTCCAGCATTTTCCTTTGTAATTTGTGTCTACTTTCTCAGTATCCTTTAGAGTAATATACCATCTGAAGAATATTTTATACCAGTTTTCTCTTAATGCCTGGCTGGCTGTGAACTTAATTTCTTTTCCCCACAACTGTTCCCACTGGTGCATTGGTATTTGCTCTCTGAAATTCTGCATCCATTGAATGCTTTGCTTGCTTCCCAAATTGTAGTTGAGGACATTCCTTCTGGATTATTTTTTAAAAATTCTTCCAGATCTTTTTAGACTTGTTTATTACATCAACTTGCAATAAAAGAGCATTGTTTAGTCTCCATCGTCCTCTTGATTTTCTATTCCATTGCCAAACTATCTCTATAGGGTTATGGTCTGCAAATATCTTCAGTTAAATCTCTGCTTTGTCTAGAATCATTGTTAAGTTTTTTGATATCCAATTCATGTCTATTCTTGAGTATGTTTGATGTCTATCAGAGAAGAATGTAAAATTACTGTCTCTTGGATGTTTGATCCTCCAGTCATCTTCTAATGTCATCATTTCCAAATACTGGAATACATTTTTTGGTAGTTTCCCACTTCTAAAATTTCTGGATCTGTCCTTCATTGGATCTAAAACTCCATTCATGTCTCCAAAAACCATTATATATTAATCTTGGAAGTCTAGCATAGTTTGAAAAAAATCTTAAAAAAATATTAGTTTTAGCATTGTTTGGTACATATATTGTTCCTAACTTGCCTTCTGGGAGTCTCTTTTTCCGGATCTCTTAATTCTTCTATTACTTCTAGTTGTGGGTTGTTTATATAAATAGCTACTCTGCACTTTTTATTTAGGGCTGAGGCAAGATATACTTTACCTAAGTTTTTATTATTTAAAATATGTTAATATTTCTTCTTTATGTGAGTTTCTTTTTTTTTAATTATTTTTAATTATTTTTTCAAGGGAAAAAAGGTGGGGTACAAAAGGGAAGAAGGGGAGGAGGGAAATGTAGATTCAACAAGTTTGTTAAATGTTATGAATTGTTACATACAACAAGTAAAATCAAATGTATTACATAATTCAAATATAGAAACAATTAATAAAACATCAATTTTACAGAATTTTGTGTTAGTCTCTTTAAGGAATAAACAAAAACTCTCCTAAAATTATCAATAATATAATAATGATAAAAGAGAATACATCTTTAACAGTTAAACGGACTTCTATACTAAAAAACCTAAATATTCTCTTGTTTATCTAAATCTGAATTTTATTCTTACTGATTATTTAAATACTAATGGAATACAAAATGAAATATAGAAATTATAATCAATATCCTCATCCTCATCATCCTCATCATATTTAATGTTCTAGTCAAATAATTCCAGAACTAAAAAAGAAAATAGTGAATTATTCCCATAATATGAGTAATAAGCTTGCCATTTCTGCCGAAATTCATTCAATGGTCTTTTGTTTATATAATTGGTTAATTTTGCATACTCAGCTGGAAATGTAAAAAACAAGCTGGCACCTTTTATACGTGAAAAAATTCAAGATATTTTAAAAACTACAGTAGACATATGGGAGCAGATTGAAAATCAGGAAGATTTGGGCAGTAATCCTGTGTACATTTACCTGGGAGTAAGTGCTGTGGAACTCAGTGGGATTTATCTGCTTGGGTAGATATGCTTAGGATTGCATTGTAGGTCCAGAAGGATCTCTCCATCTGTGGAGGTCAAATATTAAAAATAAGTGTTAAATTATGAAACTCTAATCCCATTCCTACAATCTGGGAGTCAAAATGCCCTCTGTGTCCAGAGTTTAGATTTTCTGTCTTGTCAGCATGAACCAGATTCCCAATCTTTATTTATTCCTTCTGGGAGATCTACAGCAGCTGTTTCACTATCAGAACTATCCACTCATAATATTCAGGTAATCAGGGTTTTGGGGAAACTGGAGTATGAATGATATTATGTGATTTATGACAACCCTATGAAAGAACAAAACTTCCTATCATTAACAGCCTTCTTCGGGTCTTGCAAACTACAGGCCATGGATTCCTTTATTGAGTCAAACCATCTCATGTTGAGTCTTCCTCTTTTTTGCTGCCTTCAGCTTTTCTGAGCATTATTGTCTTTTCCAGTGAGTTTTCTCTTCTACACAGAGAACCTAATAATACAAAGATTTATAAAATCAAAGTTATAGAAGTTCTCAAATTCCTGCCATTTATAATGCCTTGCATCCAGAGCCAATCTCATTGTGTGTGTGTGTGTGTTCGTGTGTGTGTGTGTATAAACTCAAAGAAATCTTTAATAACCTCAATAAACGTCCACAGAGAGAATTAGGATATTCGTTGCATCTCAGTTAATTCTAATAAGAATCCTCCTCCTCACATAAAAAAGACATAATGTGTTATTTATTACCTGTATTTGAGAAAGGAATTGTTAGCTGCTTACTCCATAAAATTGTTCTAAGTGGTTCACAATATCATTAAAATCAGTCATCATCAAATTCTGTGGTTAAAAACATAAAACTGTACACTATAAATGCAACAAGTAAAAACAGCAGGTAGAAACAACCAGTTGACCTCTCTCAGCCTAACCTATTTCACAGGGTTGCTGTATGGATATAATGGCTGGAGAAGACTACCTGAGCTAAATGGCAGACAGTTGGGATAAAAATGTATTTTTTAAAAAAGATGTTATTTTACTTAGACCACAAGGAGAGAGATCATACTTTAAACCAGGGGACGTTCCTCTAGTACCAGAAGCCTTCCTCCAGCCTGACTTCTTCCAACTTAAGTGGCTCTTCCAAGCACATCCTTAGGCTGTGCTACGATACAGTCCACAGTCCTGATACATCAGTGGTAGGGTTGCCAAGTGTCACTTACCTCTTCTGCGGGGGATTCCCGGGTGGGTCCCGGAGTGCGTGTGCGCCGCATGCACGTCACCAAGAAGTGACGTTATGACGCCGGGCACATTGGGGGCGGGGCTACGACCATACAAGGGAAAACCATAGTTTTCCCTTGTATTGCCGTGGCCCCACCCCCAGCGTGCCCATGTCACTTCCTGGTGACGCGCACGTCAGGGAGGAGTTCCCCCCGGGGCCCGATCCGGCGGCGGCGGGGAACGGGCCTCTGGGGCGGGGTTTTCCCCGCCCCCCAGGAGGACTTGGGATCCCTAATCAGTGGCCAAATACCAAATCTGAAAACTCTCTGTTTGCTGATTCCCACTGATAATCTCATCTTTCATCACTATGTTATTAGAGACTGCAATATTTTGGAACAAAGAATTGGAAGCAGCAAGCAGTCATAGGAGAACTGGAGGGAACTCTTTCATGGCTGGATGCTTCGAGTTGAACTATATAAGCCTATAAAATTCAGCAAGGATGGCAGAGAGAGGCCTGCCATGGTTTGTAACATATTCATGTATTGCTGGTAATACTTTGATGGTTTGCTGTTAGGTCAAACATTGCACACATTATAGGAAGTAGGCAGCTGTGAGAGACAGCAGCAGCTGATATCAATTTCAGCAGTAATATTATATTAAGAAATGGGATGCTCTTTGTCTTCCTTCAAGTGTTTTTTTGTCACCCCAAATAAGATATGCCTGTTGTCTACAGGACCCATGCTGGGTGGGAGCAAGCTTAGGAACATCAACGCCCCTCCTTGTTGAGGTTCCCCAAGCAACTGCTTTGGTGAAGACCAGCCCTGTTCTTTCCAACATCTCAAAATAAGCAGGCCTTAATATTTAGATTTCTGAGGAGAAAGAATAGAGCTGAAATACTGGAGGATGCGGCATGTCAGTTTGGTGTAGTGCTTAGGAACGTGGACTCTAAAGAACTATCCACTCATAATATTCAGGTAATCAGGGATTTGGGGAAACTGGAGTATGAATGATATTATGTGATTTATGACAACCCTATGAAAGAACAAAACTTCCTATCATTAACAGCCTTCTTCGGGTCTTGCAAACTACAGGCCATGGATTCCTTTATTGAGTCAAACCATCTCATGTTGAGTCTTCCTCTTTTTTGCTGCCTTCAGCTTTTCTGAGCATTATTGTCTTTTCCAGTGAGTTTTCTCTTCTACACAGAGAACCTAATAATACAAAGATTTATAAAATCAAAGTTATAGAAGTTCTCAAATTCCTGCCATTTATAATGCCTTGCATCCAGAGCCAATCTCATTGTGTGTGTGTGTGTGTTCGTGTGTGTGTGTGTATAAACTCAAAGAAATCTTTAATAACCTCAATAAACGTCCAGAGAGAGAATTAGGATATTCGTTGCATCTCAGTTAATTCTAATAAGAATCCTCCTCCTCACATAAAAAAGACATAATGTGTTATTTATTACCTGTATTTGAGAAAGGAATTGTTAGCTGCTTACTCCATAAAATTGTTCTAAGTGGTTCACAATATCATTAAAATCAGTCATCATCAAATTCTGTGGTTAAAAACATAAAGCTGTACACTATAAATGCAACAAGTAAAAACAGCAGGTAGAAACAACCAGTTGACCTCTCTCAGCCTAACCTATTTCACAGGGTTGCTGTATGGATATAATGGCTGGAGAAGACTACCTGAGCTAAATGGCAGACAGTTGGGATAAAAATGTATTTTTTAAAAAAGATGTTATTTTACTTAGACCACAAGGAGAGAGATCATACTTTAAACCAGGGGACGTTCTTTAGTACCAGAAGCCTTCCTCCAGCCTGACTTCTTCCAACTTAAGTGGCTCTTCCAAGCACATCCTTAGGCTGTGCTACGATACAGTCCACAGTCCTGATACATCAGTGGTAGGGTTGCCAAGTGTCACTTACCTCTTCTGCGGGGGATTCCCGGGTGGGTCCCGGAGTGCGTGTGCGCCGCATGCACGTCACCAAGAAGTGACGTTATGACGCCGGGCACATTGGGGGCGGGGCTACGACCATACAAGGGAAAACCATAGTTTTCCCTTGTATTGCCGTGGCCCCACCCCCAGCGTGCCCATGTCACTTCCTGGTGACGCGCACGTCAGGGAGGAGTTCCCCCCGGGGCCCGATCCGGTGGCGGCGGGGAACGGGCCTCTGGGGCGGGGTTTTCCCCGCCCCCCAGGAGGACTTGGGATCCCTAATCAGTGGCCAAATACCAAATCTGAAAACTCTCTGTTTGCTGATTCCCACTGATAATCTCATCTTTCATCACTATGTTATTAGAGACTGCAATATTTTGGAACAAAGAATTGGAAGCAGCAAGCAGTCATAGGAGAACTGGAGGGAACTCTTTCATGGCTGGATGCTTCGAGTTGAACTATATAAGCCTATAAAATTCAGCAAGGATGGCAGAGAGAGGCCTGCCATGGTTTGTAACATATTCATGTATTGCTGGTAATACTTTGATGGTTTGCTGTTAGGTCAAACATTGCACACATTATAGGAAGTAGGCAGCTGTGAGAGACAGCAGCAGCTGATATCAATTTCAGCAGTAATATTATATTAAGAAATGGGATGCTCTTTGTCTTCCTTCAAGTGTTTTTTTGTCACCCCAAATAAGATATGCCTGTTGTCTACAGGACCCATGCTGGGCGGGAGCAAGCTTAGGAACATCAACGCCCCTCCTTGTTGAGGTTCCCCAAGCAACTGCTTTGGTGAAGAGTTCATAACCACACCCAACACACACACACATCCCTAGTAGGTCTATTTACAAGCAATTATTCTGTATTGATACCTCTCTCAAGGGCAGTTCTCTCAGAGCTCTCTCAGCCCCACCTACCTTTCAGGGTGTCTGTTGTGCGGAGGGGAAGGGAAAAGAGATTGTAAAGTGCTCTGAGACTCCTTCTGGTAGTGAAGAGCGGGGTATAAATACTCTTCTTCGTCTTCTCTTCAGTTGCTTAATACTGGGTTGGGTCCAGTTAATTTGACTAGTGAATTTCAGAAATGATGATTCAGGTTCCACCTGCTGGGTAACAAGAAGGCAATGGGAGAAACCACAGAGCCAAAGCTAAGAATGTCTTATAAAAGAGTGACATAAAGCACTAGAGCAGAAAATTTTTGATTGTGCTGGCTGATTTTTTGAATTGATTTAACAGTACTGCATACCGCTATATTATGATTATCTTTGGTTTAATGAAATGGCATGTTATTTTAAGGTGCTTGTGTTTGTTTTTTTATGTTAGAGGCCTATAGAATTGTTTCTAAATAATGGGTTAGGATCAGCCCTGCACAAGTTGTGACCTCCAAAATCAGATATGTGCCAAAGTTCACATAGGTTTTGTAATCGCCCTGCACATTCATCAAGGATATAGCACGTGTACATACTAGGTATTTTGGAATGATTTGTTGCAACTACAAATCCTGCAGACTGCATCGCAAAACAACTTTGGTAAAACACGTATATACATCAAATAAGCATCCCCAGCCCCACCTACCCCACAGGGTGTCTGTTATGGAAAAGGGAATGGAAAGGGATTGTTAAGCCTTTCTGAGACTCCTTCAGGTAGTGAAGGGCAGGGTATAAATCCAATCTCTTCTTCTCCTTCTTCTCACTTCTGTAGATAACACATTACCCATGTATTGTGCTGAGAATTCTTCCCTGTTTTGCCCAGTTGCTTCTGAGTAGATTTATGTGGTGAGGTTCAAAGCTGCACTCATTTTAATTTCAGCACAAACCTCAGGCAGCTTTGGATTCTTTCAAAATTTCTGTCTCTGTGTAACATGGATCCTGTCCCGGGGTGGGGGGTGTAATTTCCAAGGTTAAAAGACAGAGGGCTCCCCCCCCCGTTAGAACAATGCTTAGATTCAGAATACAATCCACTGCTGCAAATTCATTTGAAGTATACCACTTTCACATATATAGTGACCCTAATGTAGAAGCATGCATGGGGAATTCTAGAGATAGCCTTGATCAGCTCCTTGGAGAGGAAGGGTGGCCCGGACAGGAAATCCATGAAGGCTGTGAGGAGATCGAGATCTGCCCCAGAATGCTGCAGGAGGGAGAGCCACTTCCTGGGCGGGAAGGGCTGTTTGATATAGTGGAGCTTTTGGGCGGGAAGTCAGTCTATCAGAATTGAGGGCAGTCTGTCAGAAGTCTGAAGCCAGTCAGGCTGTCGGCTGGAGTCTGCAGGAGGCAGAGGCCATGTTGGGAGTTGTGCTAATCTAACCTTCTCCAGTGGAAGCAAGTCATGTGCCTGCCCTGCAGACCATCTAGACAGATTATGTGTAGAGAAGGGAGAGATGGAGCGATTTTGTCACATTTATTTTGATTCTTCAGTTCACTGTTAGTATGCCTGTATATAGTTGAGTGGTTTCAAAATAAATCCTTTTACTGTTGACATTGAGAAGTCCCTCTGTACCACATAGTTCCCCCAGCCACTTGGACACGCTAGGAGTGGGTTGGGGGACTCCCTAAGGAGGAGAACAAGGGCAAAATGGTCAGTTGCCAGCTCTCCAGGGGAGCCCCAAAGATTGCCAGGAAGCCCCGAGGTGGGTTCCTAGCAACATCAGGAGGAGGGTAGGAGGCTGTCCCACCTAACCAGAGCGCACGACAGGGGCAGTGGTGGCAGCAATACCCGGAGGCAGTGGTGAAAAACTGCCCCTTCAGGTGCCAGGTCAGGCAAAGGAGGGGTGGGCAGAGTGGGGCCCACCAGCTGACACAGGTCCGTTCCGCCACACCCAGAAACAGCAAAATTAGATTTATCGTGACTGTGGTAGGCCACCATGCATGGCTGTGAACTTTGTTTGACTTAAGGAGTCACACTGCCAATCAAAAGGGGGGCTATAAAGTACTGAGAGTGATGCATGGAAGAGTGATTTCAGCCCATACTTTATTATATACAAGAGAACTTGAGATGCTTTAGCGGGACTCATGGCTCGTTTATATTCTTGTTCATAACCACACCCAACACACACACACATCCCTAGTAGGTCTATTTACAAGCAATTATTCTGTATTGATACCTTTTAGGATCTGGGCTGGCCGGTTGGCTAATCCTTTGGATCCTTCATTCCTATTGTCTCTGGAGGCGAAGCTCACCCAGCCCGCCTGGCCACATGTGAGCCTCTCCAGGCAGGCGGACGAGCCCTCCAGTGCCTGTCCGCCGGCTCCCCCCACCCCCTCGCCCCCAGTCCACGCCGGCGGACGAGCCCTCCAGGGGTTTCTGTTTTCCATACCTGTGCTATTAATGTCTTTGCTACAATTAACATTAAAGAGATAAGTTCAGCTTTATTAAACGTTAATGAAATGTTATCCCAATAATTAAGCAAATTAGATTCCAGAGTTTTTGGAATCGTTACTCCAGTGATAGCTTACATTTTTGGTATAAGCATGTCCCAAAAAGCCTTCATCTTTGGGCACGACCACCAGCAATGGAAAAATGTGCCCTTCTGACTACATCCTTTCCAACATTTCAGATCTTTCAAGGATATAGAATAGAATAATTTTAATGGTATCATATACCACCGTGAAAAAGGTTTATAATTTTGGAGTCTACGATTCAATGATTTAGTAGTATAGAGACTGGATGACTACATTTTAGACCATTGTTCTTCTGCCCACAAATTCTTGTATTGTGAGAAAGGGAGAAAAGTGCTTCTTTCTCTACCTGCTCTATCCCATGCATAATCTTGTAAATCTCGATCATGTCACCCCTCATTTGTTGTTTCTCCAAGCTAAGGAGACCCCTCATTCGTCGTTTCTCCAGGCTAAAGAGCCTAAAGCGCTTTAACCTTTCTTCATAAGGAAAGTGTTCCAATCCTTTTATCATTCTAGTTGCCCTTTTCTGCACTTTTTCCAATGCTATAATATTCTTTTTAGGTGTGGTGACCAGAACTGTACACAGTATTCCAAATGAGGCCACACCATCAATTTATACAAGGGCATTATGATGCTGGCTGATCTGTTTTCAATTCCTAATAATCCCCAGCATAATGTTGGCCTTTTTTATTGCAGTCGCATACTGTCTCCACATTTTCAGTGAGTTATCTACTACGACTCCAAGATCTCTCTCTTGGCCAGTCTCTGTATTTATAGTTAGGATTTTTGACCCCAATGTGCATCACTTTGCACTTGGCCACATTGAACCCCATTTGCCACGTTGATGTCCACTCGCCCATCCTTGATAGATCCTTATGGAGTGCCTCACAATCCTCCCTGGTTTTCACTACCCTGAACAATTTTGTGTCATCCGCAAATTTAGCCACTTCACTGCTTACTCCCAACTCCAAATCATTAATGAACAAGTTAAAAAGCATTGGATCTAGTACTGATCCCTGTGGTACCCCACGGCTTACCACCCTCCACTGAGAAAATTGCCCATTTATACTCATTCTCTGTTTCCTATTAATTAGCCAGCTGTTCATGTCTAGCTGGTCATCAGTATTGTGGCTTTTCTGACTGCAACTATTTGAGTGCAACTCCAGCTGCTTGACTGAGCTAGGAATGATGTGGTCAGCATTTACCTGGCTCATTGTTTCCACCTAGCTAGAGTCTAGAGCATATGCTGTCTAGCTCAGTCAGGGCCAGTTCTTTGCTGCTGAGTGATAACGGGTGGGGTGAATCCATTGCCTCCAAGCATTTCCATTGCCCTGTGATGGATTGAAATAGAACTCCTCATATGTTTCCTGTTTATCTTCCAGACCAATGCATGCTTACAAAAGAGTCTTGCAATCTTTCATAAACGTTAACAGAAATTCCTTCAGGGTTCAAGCCATCATCTTTGCTAGTGATTTGCTGTTTCCTTTTTTGTCCCCCCAGCTCTATGGATAAGTGGGGGATTGTGGTAGCTACACATAGACAACCACAAATTTGTTCTTTCTATATGCATGCAAAGTCCAAAACCATCTGGAGTGAAATCCACATGCTCCATGCAAGAAGTCAAGCCTACAGCAATGTTACGCAATGTGCGGCTAGGGATTGGCCATTCTTCCAAGCAGAAAGTGAAATCTACAAGCTCCCAGCCAGCTAGCCTGTTTGTCTGCCCAAAAGAAAATGTTTTCCTCAAGCTGTCATCAATTAGCTTCCTCCCTGAATTGGGTCTGTTGGCGCCCTTCTGCTGGCTTCCTGTTTTCACACATCTTCCTGTCGATTCGCTACATAGGAACATATGAGGGCGAACGCACATGCGGAAGTGTAAAAAGAGCCCACACACATGATTACTCACACCTCTTCTGCTTCAACTTCCGTAACGTATGAAAGAGCTGTGGAGCTTATGTAACTACTGGGTTTGTTGTGGCTGGTCATTTTATTATTGAACCCCTGATTATTATTATTTTTTTAAAAAACACAACCCACAAACTGTGACACATTAGGTGCCTTTCTCAAAGGCCCATGATCCAATTACAAAATAGAGTTTAAAAAGAAGAAAGGCAAAAATGAACATGAAATAAAAAAGGAAAGAGGCGATTAATAGGACTGCTTGGGTACACAGATACTGTGCAAACAAGATTCCCTTGTGCCTATGAAAGAGTGGCTAAAAAAAAGAAAATTGAATCACACAGTCTATCCTTGTGTGAGAGAATGAAGAGAGTCCCCGTAAAGGCAATTTGTGGACGAGCTGGAAGAGAAACACAAATTCGTCAAGGTCAGCCAGAGGCTAATGAGGGGGCTTTTAATAGAGCGATTGTATTGCCCCAATTTCTTCCATCAAAGCTGGTCAAGATGCTTTATTTCTGAAATATTGTAACCAGAGAGGCTCCAGTCATATTGATGGGCCCTGCTGCCAGTTTGCTGGAGGGTATTTGACATAATATGGACCATTTTTCTCCCTGGCTGGTTGGGTGCTTCACAGGGAGTTACACTAATGTGTGGCTCCCACAAGGGGCACTTCTCACCCTCCCCCAAGGGCATGGACCCCGCTGTTTTGCTAAGTGGGACTGTTGAACAGTGATGATTGAGGACTCGCATATACTTCCACCATTCAAAGATGCCTCTCTGGAACTAGGCAGTTTCACATTATTTAATTAGGAAGGCGCCATTCCTGCAGCTCCTGTTTTAGGGTGGCTCAGTGGGTTGTTGTTTTCCCCCCGTTCTCATCCTCTCTTTTCCAGGGAGTAACGGCAACCATAAAATTCCTGTTGGGCCAACAACTTGGCAACTGCCAAAATGAGCCTGAGGACATGTCATTGCTACCAAATAATTAAAAAGGGGCTTAATGAAACCAAACATCTCTTCTAAAAATATTATGAAACAAAACATTTTATTCCTTCCTTTCTTCTGCTTGTTTCTAGGATCATGGGAGAGACCACCACCCCCATTCTGCTAAGCCAGAGGTTTTCAACCCATGTATTAGGACCCTCTGGGGCATCTCAGAACCCCATTTGGTGGGTCGTGAGTTGCCATTTTAAAGAGGAGTGTTTTGTTTTTTTAGAAGGACCTTGTTTCCCATCAGTTACATAGGAAGCTAGGCATCCACACTTCCTGCCTCCATTTGTACACATAGCAAACCAGCAAGCTGAAGTCATTCAATGGTAGAAAAGCACAGGCAGGTTCTCCTCTTGGTGAGGTCATGTGACTTCCTGCCATGAACTTGCATCTCAGTAGATCCCATGCTGCTGTCTGGGGCTAAAGGTTGGTCCTAGTCCAGAAAGGTTGAGGACCACTGTTCTAATCTGCCTTTTGTCATACCCCCCCAGACCAGCTCCCAGCCAGTCATCTTGTTGCTATGCTAGCCATGCTACATTGTGCCCAGCCATTCCCAATAGTCGCCCCTTCTCCGGATGGGTCCGGGAGGTCACGGCCACGACCGGGACAATAGTCAATAATGTCAAGGACTGGGAAAGGATAAGTTTACTTGATTTACGTGGTCATGGATTTGCCATGGCCCAGATTAGTTTAGAGGCTCTCCAAGAACTTTGAGCTGTACCCTGACTTCTGTTCAATTCTCATCTAAGGTAGAGGCAGAGTGTGCTGCCTCCAATGGCCAAGTCTGGACAAACACACACACACACAGAGATACAAACAGACTAAGGACATTGGGATTCTTGTTTTACACAAGCCCTTCCTTTCCTCCCGTCCCTCCAGGACTGTTAAAGAGGACTTCATTCCTAACAACCCACATAAAATACATCCTGAATTAATTTGTTCCAAAACATGTTTCAGCAACAATAGTGCATGGTGTATTCCAATGCACCTGGGCTTTTAGATAAATCATTACTGTGCTGGCTTTGGAAGTTACCTTGTCTGAGAAACGGGAGCAATATCCGGGCTGGACATCAGCTTATTCCCATTCATTCAGCTGATACGCTTCAGATACCTCCTAAGTTGAAAACGGGCCAAGATGTCTTTATCTTTTGATAGAACAGTAGCTCCGTGAGTGCAGGGGATTTCATGGGATGCTTCCCACAGCACTCCACGATCCGTTCAAGAAGTTATCGATCAGGGGGTTTAAGGCCATGTGCACAAGAAATGTGTGTATGTGTGGCCTAGTGGCCTCTAAAGTATGTGCTGGGATGGCCTTATCCAGTCAGCTGAAGGACGGGGCCCGGAGGCAAAACATGGCTCAGTTCTGGTTTAGAAAATCTGGCCATTCTTTGGAGAGCAGAGAGTTCAGCAAACATTTGGAACTTCAATAGTATCTTATTACAAGGCAAACAATTTAGAGGAAGTGGCCAGGGGAGTTGAAACCCTTTTAACATCCCCCCCAAAAAACATTGAACTAGAATCTCAAAAGCCCTTGGCTACTGTTTGGGATTCCCCTAAAGCCTATAAAGAAGCAGCCCATCTTAAGAAAACAGGGTTTTAAAAAAGACTGGCAGTTGTACAAGAAATGATCCCTTTAGAAAACAACCATTGATCTTACCCCCTTCACTCTAAAACTGTCTAGAAAGAATTACAAATTGCTCAGAAAACTATCAACTGAAAAGATGCTTTTTTAAATACAAACTATATTTATGCAAAGTAAACAAAAGTGATTTATTGGATGAAGAGAATAAGCTTCCCCTGGAGCCCTTGAATGGCCTTTTGACTAAGCTCAAGTGAGTGTAGAATGGAAAGAGGAAGGGATTGGTGGTGTTAAGACAGAGAACTGGCCTCAGTGGTAGAACAGGCACAAAAACGCCTGGAGCCGGCCCTGTCTACTACTGTGTTTCACTGTGTGTGCACTTTCATTCCTTTCAATACAGTGTGTCTCCCCTCCTCAGACAACCATGAAAGACATGAACATCTCCCTGGCATCTGTGCACATAGGAAGATTATTTAGGGATTTCTGGGTATGTGGTTGGTACAGCTTAACAACACACAGTTCTGTACATCAACAAGTTATTGCCAAGAAAACATGAAGATCTCAGAAAGCCCTGAAACCAGTAAAGAAAAAACACTCATCTATGCCTGTCTTGATCTGAGGCCTAGGACTTCCAAAGTTGCTTCAGATCATTATAGCAAATGAGCTGGAGCTGAAAGCAGTCTGACTCACAGCCACATACCTGCTGCAAAAGTGCCGTAAAGCAACTCGATGAGATCAAGTAAGACCCAATGGAACTCACCTCCTTTGTGGCTCTTCTGAAACCAGTAGAGGTCCACAGATATAAAGCAGTATCTCATCCTGTTAGGAAGGAACAAATGATGCGCTGGGAGTGGCTCCAAGGGATGGTCAAACATTACTTACTGGAGAAACTGTTTGGTATCTAAAAGAGAAATCCTCTCATATATGTGGTTGGTTGCAATGTTCAGATGCTGATTTCTTACACATTTTGGGGTGCAGTGCCATATTAGAGAGCAGTGGTGTGTGTGTGCTTGCATACCTAAAGGTCATGGTGATTTCTGGCAACCCCTACTGGGGGCTTGGACATTTTTCAGAGAGGTGGCTTAATCAGTCTGCATCTGTGTCCCTAGCCCTGGTATTCTTTGGAGGACTCCCAATTACTTGCCAGGGTCGGCCCTGCTTAGCTTCCAAGATCTGACAAGATCAGGCTTGCCTGGGCTATCCAGGTCAGGGCGAGAGCAGCTTTGAAAGAGGTATATGGCAATCTCACCCTCTTCCCTCCCTGACTTGCAGGATTTTCCCTCCACTTTCCCTTCCTTTCTGGCTGAGCAGCTTCTTTTATCTACTTATTTGAAGATTTATGGTAAATGTATACTTCTGAAAGTGGCACACGAGAGGCTTTTGAAAATTCAAACAAATGTTTTATTCAACATAGAGGGGGAAAGGTCAGGTGGAATCAGGGTTAAAGTATCTGAGGTGAACCAATAATGACTCTGAGGTAACTTTGTAAATTCACAAACCCCAGTTAATATGTTTCCAGCAAGTGAGAGTTTTAAGCTTTTCACAAAGTCTTAGAATCTTCGAGATGAGAGGCTGTATTTTTAGTGTCTGCTAAACAGTAACTCCAGTATGCATTCTTAACCTGACCCTTCAGGTTTCAGGAGGCAGGGATATGTTACCGTCCCCAAATTCCCTCTCTAAACAAACCGGGGATCACTCCACTCTTTTGAGCTATCTCTCATTTCAGCTGGGCAGGGAATTCTCTAAACTAGAAGCTCGGTTCCTTTTTCTGGCCCGAATTGGGGTCTTTAGCGATCCTCCCACTCCTACTTGTCACCTTCCTAGTCCTCCGTGTGCTAAACCATGTTCTCTTTCACAGTCAGTTCCCCTGACTCTTTCTTCTCAACTGACGGCTATCCAATGAAATTCATTTGTGCAGCCTGTCACCCTGAGCCTATTCGCGGGATGGGCGGGGTATAAATATAATAAATAAATAAATAAATATATAAATAAATGTTCTCTGGCCTTTGAGGCATTAACGCTTCACAGTCCATCAAATGTTTATACAGCACTTACGAGTTTTCATAGCACTGTCCGTTACAAAGTACTAGATGCATTTAGAGAAATGGTGGGATATAATTTACTCTGTGATCCTCTGTGTCCAGTATTTTCTCAGTTTATTTACTGGACAGAAAGGAAAAATACTGGACTGTCCAATTTAAAACTGGATACTTGGCAACCCTAGAAGTACTCCTTCCCAACTCCGCGAAACTTGCTGCTGGAGTTCTTTAAGAATGATCTGGAAATACTGCATCCCTTGCTATAGTCAGATGTGCTGCTTATTGGTGGTGGTGGAAAGCACTGTCAAGTCGCAGTTTGACACATGGCGACCCTGTAGGGGTTTGAAGGCAAGAGACATTCAAAGGTGGTTTGCCAGTGCCTGCCTCTGCGTAGCAACCCAGGACTTCCTTGGTGGTCTCCCATCCAGATACTAACTAGGCCTGTTTAGCTTCCAACATCTGGCAAGATTGGGCTAACCTGAGCTAGCCAGGTCAGGGCACCCAGCACAATTCAAACTGAACTGAAGACTGATGGTGGGTGGAATGAATAGCGGGCCCCCTCCCACATGGCTCATTTTGGCACACGCAATCTCATATGGGCCATAATATACATTTATATTACTAGTTTTATGATTGGATATTAGAAGTTATCAAAAAGTTAAGATTACATGTAATATCCACACATGAAAACTTCACCATCTTGATAAAAACTTCAGGTTCATTCATATGCATATTCTAAAAAGTTAGAACATTTTTGAATGCTCTCATCTCTGTTCTAGAAGTCTTTCTTGCAGTATGTCACCCCAAAGAAGCAAAGACCACGGGTCACTTCACCATAGTGATATATACTACAGTTTTTACAAAAATATATTTGACAATCTATTGCCTTATATGGTGGGATAATTTATTGAATGCTTAAATTAACATACTATCTCTAACTCTTGACAAGATCATTCTTCCTCACAGAGATTCACAATATGGTTTGTATTGGCCCAATCTCAGTTTGGAACAAAGTTTAGACAATCTTGACTGCGCCTCTCTCAAAGACTGCATAAGATCAGGTGATGGACAGTAAATTTTAGTTCTTAAAATGCAAAACAAGGAATGCCAGTTACATTTTCTGATCTCCAAAAGTGGATTTCTGCAGAAAACTCATCTGCTCACCTGAATTTCAGCCAGTTCCTTTGGCATTGCTATTCCATTCATATTTTCATTCCATTCATATTTTCAATTTTTCACTTTAATTAAGGCAGTTGGTGCATTCATACATTACTTTCTGTAAGAGTTGCTTCTGAATAAGTTGAATAGGACTAAGCTGCAGGTCTCACACTTGCACATTTTGCTTACGGTTGTACTGTAGAATGGGTTTTGTAGTCCTAAAGCTAAATAACACTTTAGCAGTCTAACACTTGGATTTACATGAGGCTGAGAATGCAAGTAAAAGTAGCAGTAATTGACTCAAGTGGTTAAGACGCTGAACTGCAGGCTGTGGAAGGTCAGTAGTTCAGCGGTTCAAGACCCGGGTGCCGGAAGACAGGGTGAGCTCCTGTCTCTAGTTCCATCTCCTGCCAACCTAGCAGTTCGAAAGCAAGAAATTGCAAGTATATAAATAGGTACCACTTTGGTGGGAAGGTAACAGCGTTCCGTGCGCCTTGGTGTTTAGTCATGCCGGCCACATGACCACGGAAACGTCTTCGGACAGCGCTGGCTCTTCGGCTTTGAAACGGAGATGAGCACCGCAACCCTAGAGTCAGATTCGACTGGCTTTCGAGCAAGGGAACCTTTACCTTTACTAAATAAAATAATCAAGTTGTCCTCCAGCTCATGTAGCCCTACATACAAACACTTGTTAAAAGCCAAGTGAATAACCAAAACAGAAGCCAAGATATCATGGCAAAGATAAAGCAAATGCAAATGACCTAAATATATAATAAGCATGAAAAGACAAGTAAAAGGATTAAGAGGGAGGAAAGATAATGAGGTGTATTGGGGAATATAATTTATGGTGGACTTTAAAAGACATTTCTTTAACATGAAGTTTAATGAGAACAGATCAAATTTGTTCACTGGCCTCTTGCATGTCTCTTTAAAAAGCTCTGTTAATAAATGCCAGCATTGAGGATATTTAATATTCCAGTGTGTAGCAGTAGTTGTTGGCTAAAAAGAATGGGCATGATCCAGATGAGAGAGATTAACAGTGCAAACCCAAACAGAATTGGAAAATGAAAACCACATTGTAACTTCTGTTAAAACCAACCAAATAACACAATATGTTGTGGACACGGTGTTGTATTATTTGATGGGTCTTATTTAAAGCTATTACATGACTTTTGCTTTCAACCAGTGTGATTGGTTCCAAGTCCACTGATTTCAGTGAGCTTAAACTAGAAAAACTCTGCATATGATCGCACAGTTTAGCATCTTGAAATCGATGGTACTTCAAAAACTTAAAGTCTGTCTGAATGATTCTTAAAGCCATTTCTTCTAGGTCACCCGGAGAGCTCCATAACAGAGCAGGGATTTCAAACCGGGGGCTCCACAATCCAAGTCCAGCAGGTACTATTCAGTCTATCACACAAGTTCTTCCTCTGCTACCTTTCTTTTACTGGGTTGTGGTAGAACTTTCACCTCCAGAATGTGATATCTTAATGGCCCCTTCCTCATTTAAATTCTTGCAAAAGGGAATGCAAAGGCCCAGGTGCATTGGAGTTCATCTGTGTGCTTAAAAACTAAGCCGTTTTGTGGCATTTTGGATCAGGTCCCTAAGTACGGCCTCGAAAAGTTAAATAGAAGTTAAGAAGGAACAGTAAATTCCCAGCCAATATTTGCCTTGGGTGAGTTATTACTACAGTTACATCACGTCTTAAGCAGGTGCAAGGAAATTTCTCCTAAAAGTGTATACTCCAGAGGAGCTGGATCAGAGGAAGCAGAGCAGGGGGAAAAGGAAGGAAGGGGTAAGGTGGGAAGCAAGGGAGGATGTATTTCTTTGTTCTGGGATGCAGCCAACTAACTAACCACCCTTAGAGTTCTGTGAACCCCAAGAAAGATACCATATGTTTGTCATGGTTAGACTACTTTTTTTTTTACCCAAGGAGTCTGTTAATAATTTAAGAACATAGTTTTTTCCCCCCATTCCAATGCCAAGTTGACCAAAGTTTTTACAACACAATGAATTCATTTCTGCTGTGGAGTACATTAACAAATGGGCAGTGTTAAGTTGTTGTTTGTATTTGGGAACTTCCTGGATGTAGAATTCATGCCTTTCACTCTTGGGCTGCTGCTTCGGTTCCCACATCTGCTGTGGGAACTCCAGAAGAGGCCCCACTGAACAGAGTGACACGGATTTCACTTCCTATAGGATATCTGAACTACTCTGTAAGAGCCTGCGAATTCTAGCAGGTAGGTCTCTCTGTTTTGAATATTCTCTTATTTTCTGAGTTGTTAACTCAGTGGAGTTTTCTACTGAAGATGTAACTCTAGTCAGACCATGTTCTGAGAGAGAAAACAGGACCGTGGTGAGGATGGCCCCTCCCATTGCTATCTTGGCCACACCTACCTCTGCCTGCCCTCAGCCCTACCAGTCCAAATATCTACCAGCCACCACTGGGCTGGTAGGGATGAGAGAGGAAATTTCTAAGTAAATAAAACACATAAATACAGCATTGGAGTCTGGCTCAGTGGGCTTGAAGTACAGTTTGCTGAAAACTGATTTTTCTCTTTTAATTTCTTGCATTTTCTTCTTCTTTTTTTTAATCCCCTGAAGGCAGGGTAGCTTTATTAATTTTTGTTACACCTACATAACTACAAAGAGAAAAAGAAAAAAGAAAAAAAACGGAAAAAAGAAAAAGTGGCCTCCCCATTGGACAATACTGTTATCTAAGTGCAGTTCTGCCTGAGGAAAGAGACAACATTGCTTGCCCAGTGTTGGCCTCCTCATACCATAAAGGCTGGCACATGAATCCCGCTGGTGAGTGGTTGACTACTAAGCTCAACCAAGATCACACATACTATTTCTGAGTTCAGTTTTACCTTAAGCATAAGTAAGAGTAAGACAATAAATACATGGTATTTTAGGATTTTGTGCTATTTCATATTGTTGTTTTAAGTGGTTTTAATTGTATTTTTGTTGTTGGAACCCGTCCTGAGCCTGCTTGGGGGAGGGCATGTTATAAGTCCAAATAAATAAATAAAGTTGCCAAACAACCATCTACTTGATTTTCTCCATCCTCATTGGATTTCCCACAGGGGCAGTCTTAGCCATGAGGCATTTGGGAAACCTGCCCTGGACCCTGCATTGGGGAGGGGTTGACAGTGCCCCACCCGGATTAATTCCAGGGCATCATACTCAAGTTTAGTGGGGCCTGAGAATCACTAAGACCACCCCAGTTTCCTACTGTCACCAGGCCTCTTAGTCCTTATTAGCCATGAAGAAGACAAGATGTGCCATAGATTGCTTGCCACACACACTCCTTATAACATCAACCACAAGAGAGTGTGTCATGGGGGTGGGGCGTGGTCAGGAGCCCAAGCATGTCTAGAGCCTGCTAAGCCCCTTCATTCCGAGTGGTATGACATTGCTCTGTAAGGTATTTTGAAATGAAGCCACATTTCCTGTCTTCTTCAGAAACACAGGAAGTTGAATAAATGGGAGAAAGGGGGAAGTTGCATAGTTTAGCAGAGTCATTGAGGACACTGGAATAGTCTGTTATCTGACAAGACGTGGAAAGATGAAATGAAGCATTTGTGCAAAAATGTAAGTCCTCTGCCAGGGCTTACCACAAAGGGTGCTGGAGACCTTACGTGCACTCTTGTCCACGATGAATAACAAGGGGGATTTGTGGAAAGTAAACAAATCAACATTTTCCAGAGAGGTCCATTCCCTGTCTCTCCACA
Organism: Gekko japonicus; assembly: GCF_001447785.1. Classification (NCBI taxonomy): domain Eukaryota; kingdom Metazoa; phylum Chordata; class Lepidosauria; order Squamata; family Gekkonidae; genus Gekko; species Gekko japonicus. The sequence goes on along the minus strand of NW_015170293.1, from coordinate 21,569 downwards.
GTGCTTACAGTTACTTTGAGTCACATTGTAGTAATGAAGGCATTTCAGCTCAGTGATGTTTAGCTTCCAAGATTCTTACATACATTATGATAGTTTTCAGAAGAGCACAGGAAGGAAACATGCCATCATTTAAGGATAACCCTCGACTTGTGACCTTCTGTTTTCTTCAGAGCTCCCTTACCATGACTGCTCTGCCTACTATCAATATGCTGCTGACAAACAGCTCAGAATGAGACTTGTCTGTTATAAATGGGATGTCTCTTATTTTCTCAGAAAAGCTGTGCTTAGGCTTAAGGCTGTGGCCAAAAGAGCTGTACCATTAAAGGAAAGGAAGGAAAGAAACTCTGGGCTGGCTGGGAGGTATTTATTCTTGAAGAAGCAAATGACAGTGGTGGTCGGAAATGCCCATTGTCAATTATGTATGATATACCAGGCCTTCTGCGTGCATCTGGTTGGCCACTTTGTGAAATAGGATGTTGGATTAGATGGGTTATCGGCCTCATCCAGCAAGGCTACTCTGAAGGTCTTACCAACACAGTCCCCTTGTAAATAACTGGTTTCTTGCAAAAAATCATCCCTCCTTTTCTAACTTTCAGAACCAAGCATTACAACCGGTTTAATCAATCTTGGAGCGTCCACATTGGCTACCAATTTGCTTTCAGTCCCAAATTAAGGTGCTGATTTTGACTGATGAACTCATTCACCTTCTCCCCATATGAGTATCACTTGTCTGTTAAGGTCTTCAGGAAGGCCTTCTTCTGTGTTCCCTGTCTATGGGACAGCAAGACACTTTTAACAAAGGAATAAGGCCTTTATAGCTGGAGGACCCAAGGCCGTTCTTGAGGATCTTTCACCTGGTCTTTAGACCAAAATATAAATGTTTTCGGCTGCTATAGAAAACAGGTTGCACTGACCTGTAGCTTACATTAAACGAGTGTCTTCTGTGCAGGCACACATGGGACTGCATCTATGCAGGCCTGCTGCTGGAGAGGAACTTCTCGCTTCAAACCGCTAAGGGCACTGCGTGTTGGAGCTGAAGGCCATTCCTGCCCAAATGGTCACATGCTCCAGCACTGCTGCACCTCCATCCCTCAGTTTCCTCTGAGCCACCACAAGCTTGACCAACAAACGAGTTCACAGCAGGGCAGGAGGGAGGGAATGTGTCCCCTGCACAGAAGACATTCTGTGAACATAACTTACAGGTAAGTGCAACCCTGTTTACATCTTCAGTCTTCTGTGCAGTCCCACATGAAAATAGCGAGCTACTTACTTGGAGGTGGGTGTGATGCTCCACGTGCGGCACAGGAAATGCAGCACCTCTTTTCCCACTTGTGTCTCCATTCTGGCTTGTAGATCCAATGCATAATGCTTCACAAACATGTTGGCTAAAGACCAGGTCGCAGCTTTGTAGATCTCCAGGAGGGGAACCCCACTGGTAGACGTTGCGGAATCAGCCTGGGCCCCAGTGGAGCGAGCGAGCATGCAAGAGAGGCTAGCTTGCACATAGCAGAACTTTATTGCCTAAACAGTCCACCTAGAGATCGTCTGGGGGAAAGTCCTGTTGCCTTTATTCAGACCCGCATAGCCAATAAAAAGAGCAAGGTTCCTCCTGAACAGTTTAGACCTTTCCAAATAAAATAAAGCACACCTTAAATCTAGAGAGAGCGATGCTCTTTCAGTATCTGAAGATAGGGACGGAAAAAATACGAGCAGCATAATTTCCTGGGCTAAGAGAAATCTACAGATTACCTTGGGTAAGAATTCCAGACTCGGACACAAGACCATCCTCTCTTCAAAAATTTTCAAATAGGGAAGGTCAATCCTCTCCCTTGAGAGAGAGGAGAAGAAGGGGTGGCCGTGGGCCAGCCGATCGGGAGCACAGAAACGCCAGCTCCCTGCAGTTAAAGGAGCCCCTTTAACAGCAGGGAGCCGGCACCCCTGGCAGGCGGGGGGACGTCCCCAACGTAACGTCATCGCGTCGGGGATGCCCCGCCCCTTCCAGGAATGCCCCCCAAAGTCCCCCGCTGGGGGTGAAGATAGGACTTGGCAACCCTACTCCACACTGTGGGATTCAACCAGGCCACACTGGCTCCATACTGATTAGGTCTGAGTTGTTCGAGATCCTGATCCAATTGCCTTGCAAAAGCTCTGTCAGAGTGGAGAATCAAATCTGCTAGGGCCAAAATGGGGCTACTAGTATGCAATCTGTGTCCTTCAGCATGATCTTTCCGAACAGCCTGGTAATTAGTGGGAGGGGGAGCACAGAAAAGCGCTCCTTGCCAACAGATCTGGAATGCATCCTCCGGGGACTGCGTGTCACCACAGGGAACAAAAGCTTAGGGCTTTGGTGTTTTATCAGGTAGCAAAGAAGTAAATAGTGGGCGAACCCCCATCGAGCAAAATAGGCTCCAAATACACATCCTTGAGGCACCACTCATGACTGACAGATCCAGTATGGCCCAAAGAGTCTTCTTCCATGTTCTGAGTTCCTATTATGTGAATCACCAGCAAGTCAGTGCAATGAGCCACTGCCGATTTCCAGTTCAGCCTCTCAACAAAGTCATCTGGGATGGTTTCTGCATGTTTGAGAGCAACAACATTGAACATTAAAGCAGTTAAAGCAGCCAAAAAAGAGAGAGGAAGCCAGAAAAGAAGGAAAAGAAGAAACCGGCATACGAGCCCAAGGAAGAGATGGATGAGTGTGAGCAGGCCTTGGCAGCTGAGCCCAAGTCCAAAGACCCCCTTGCTCACCTCCCCAAGAGCCCCTTTGTCATGGACAAGTTCAAGCACAAGCACTCCAATGAAGATACCCTTACGGTGGCCCTGCCTCACTTCTGGGAGCATTTTGACAAGGAGGGCTGGTCCATCTGGCTTCCCCGAGGAGCTGGCACAGACATTCATGAGCTGCAGTCTAATCACAGACATGTTCCAGCGCCTAGACAAGCAGTGCAAGACTGCCTTTGCTTCGGCAGCAACAACAATAGCAGAATTTCAGGCATTTGGGTCTTCTGTGGGCAGGAACTTGCCTTTCCGCTGAGTCCCAACTGGCAGGTGGAGTATCAATCCTATACTTGGGAGAAGTTGGACCCAGATAGCGAGGAGGCAAGAGGCTGGTGAAGGAATATTTCCTCTGGGAGCGGGAGATCAAACATGTTGACACGGCCTTTTGCCAGGGCAAGATCTTCAAGCAAGGCGAAGGCATGAGGACTGTTCCCAAAACATGGACCTAATGAAGATCAAAAAGCCTGTGTAGCCGCCAGTGGCCAAAACATCGCAAGGAGGGAGAGACAGCGTGGCGTTCCAAGATGTGTATTAAAAATCCAAGTGTGCTAGTAAAAAAAGTCATCTGGAACCCATGTTTGTTTATGTAATACATTGATGTTGTATTGTCTATTTGAATCGGAATGGAGTGAGATCCTGAAGGATATCTGAAAAACAAGTCAGGGTGTTTCTAACAGCACATAGTTCCAACACACTGATATGCAACAATAGTTCAAGCCTCAACCATGGACAGTGAGGCCCCAACAATGCACTCCCCATCAATGCTCCCTTTAAGCTGTGGAGCCTTGTGAGCAAAAATTCCATTTTGTGAGCTACT
>NW_015170293.1:1453-17319 GCF_001447785.1 Gekko japonicus | reverse complement strand
CTGGCAATGGGGAGAACAGCTGTAGCTGAAGCCATAAGTCCCAGCAGCCTTTGTCTGAAACCTACACCTTTTAAAGAACATAATCATCCCTTGGATGCCCCAAATTCTTTCTGTGGGGAGGAACCCCTTTGCAGCCACTGAATTTAATACTGCCTCAATAAAGTGGGGAGCTGCGGTGGCTCAAGTGGTTAAGACGCTGAACTGCAGGCTGTGGAAGGTCAGTAGTTCAGCAGTTCAAGACCCGGGTGCCGCAAGACGGAGTGAGTCCCCGTCTCTAGTTCCAGCTCCTGCCAACCTAGCAGTTTGGAAGCAAGAAATTGCAAGTAGATAAATAGGTACCACTTCGGTGGGAAAGTAACAGCGTTCCGTGCGCCTTGGTGTTTAGTCATGCCGGCCACATGACCACGGAAACGTCTTCTGACAGCGCTGGCTCTTCGGCTTTGAAACGGAGATGAGCATCGCAACCCTAGAGTCGGACTCGACTGGCTTTCGAGCAAGGGAACCCTTTACCTTTACCTTTACAATAAAGTGGACCAGTCTGGCAAGGGTCAATTGGGACTTTTTCCAATGTACCACTAAACCAAGATTCTCAGAGTTCTGAAGGGTAAGACTAAGGTGGGCAAGCACCTCGTCCTTAGATGAAGCTACCAGTAACCAGTTGTCAATGTTAATGGTACACCCCTTGAGGCACAAGTATGTGATCACCGATGCTACACACTTGGTAAAAACTCTACAATACTTTTCATGAATAGACCCATGAAAGTAAATGTCCTCGAGATCAAGGACTATGAACCAGGAACTTTGTTTTAATAACTTTAGAATAGAGACTGAAGATACCATCTGGAACGTTGAAACTGATAAATAACAGTTCCCACAGGTCTTCCCCCTTCCTTTTTATCCAGCAGGAAAAAACTGGAATAGAAGCCCTTTGGGACATCTAGATTCTGAACAGTTTTGTTTGCCCCCTTTTCTAGAAGGGCACCTACTTCTTCTTTTAATTCTGGAAAAGAATTATCTGTACCAGTATCAGTCACCCAGCATGGGGCAAGGAAGTGAACTCTGGCCTATAGCCTTGTGCAATAGTAGCCAGGACCCAGGTATCTGAAGTAATAAGAACCCAAGCTTCTAGAAACTGGGCCAACCGATCCCCAAATATGACCAAAGACAGGAGGGACATATAGAAGTTGGTCTTATGAGCTAGAATGGTGTGACTCTTTAGAGGCCTGGGGCTACTGCCAGGGCTGGCCCGAGGTTTTTCGGTGCCCTAGGTGAAACTAGTGCCCCCCCAGGCAAGGCTGCCTTGTGGCGCCCCCCTCACCTTGTGTCTCTTCCCCCCCCCCATGCCACCGCATGCCTCTCCGTGCGCCCGCAAAGAAGTTCCATGATGACACTCCGGACTAGGAGAAAGGCAAGGAGGGAGGGCAGAGGGTGCAGCAGGAGGCAGGGAAGGGATTCCTCCGCCCGCCAGTTCTCTTTAGAGGCAACCACCACCCCATCCCCAGCTGCCATCGCCACCGTGCAGCCCCAATTCGGAGCGCAGCCAGCCCGGGCCTGGCCAGCTTCCAGTGGCAGCCATCCAAGCCCCGCGGCCTTAAAATAGCCTCCCTGGGCTGACAATGGGGCACGGGGAGGATGAGCGCTTGATTGACAGGTGCTGTGTCCTCAAAAGGGCCGGGCGGTGCGCCACTGGGTGGCTGAGCTAGAGGCAGGCAGATGGGCAAGGAAGCCAGAGCGCAGCGCAGCGCAGACCGGCAGGCTGGGTGGGAGGAGAGGGAAGGGAAGGGGGGATCGTAGTCCCTAGCCCAGGCTTTTGGCAGGGGGGGTGGGTGCAGTTTGGCGCCCACTAAGGGCCGGCGTGCTCTAGGCGAACGCCTAGTTTGCCTAGTGAGCAAGCCAGCCCTGGCTACTGCCCCATCCTATCTCGGGCACCATTTCTTCTTCTGTGGGATGGTTGAGGGGGGCTGATCTGGAAGCAGGATACTGCTGCGCCTAGCCCAGGCTTTTGGCAGGGGTACCAGGTGCAGTTTGGTGCCCCCTAAGGGCAGGTGTGCTCTAGTTTGCCTAGTGAGCGAGCCAGCCCTGGCTACTGCCCCATCCTATCTCAGGCACCATTTCTTCTTCTGTGGAATGGTTGAGGGGGCCTGATCGGGAAGCAGGATACTGCTGCATCCTGTGGAGCTGCTTTCTGTTCTCTACTACAGGATGCCAGTATTGTTGCTGGTATGACCTGTGCCTAGGTTGTGTGGGACCCAAAGGTGTAACTCAGACAGACTTTGCTATTTGCCATTTGGACAAGAGTTTTATCCATCTTTTTCCAAAAAAAAGAGTAGAGCCTTCAAAAGGCAGGTCCTCAATCCTCTGTCTGGTCTCCACTGGTAAGGCTGTTGACTGCAACCAGGCATGCTTCCTGACTACCACCAATGTGGCCATAAATCTAGCTGCAGCGTCTGCTTCATGCCTGCCCACATTGATCTGATGCTTGGACAGATGGATCACTTTGGTCTGAAGGAGTCTGATCAATGCTTTTTTTTTTTTAATCTTCGTGCCTAGTAATGGCATCGCCAACAAACAAATTAGCAAGGACAAGCAAAACGCAGTGCTTAGATGGAATCAGCCTTTCCAAAGCTTGGCAATATGGTCCAATGATTGGCAAAAAGTGGAAATACTGTGCACAGCAGTGTTCCCTCTAAGCTGAGTTAGGGTGAGCTAGCTCACAGTTTTTTAGCCTCTTGCTCACACACTTTTGTCTTAGCTCAGGAAGGAGGGCTCCAGAGCAAACTAATGTATGCAGTAGCCAAGTCACTCGCTCACAGCTTTAATGCCAGTAGCTCACAGGGTAGAATTTTTGCTCACGAGACTCTACAGCTTAGAGGGAACATTGGTGCACAGATATACTAATCGGAACAGTTCGGTGAGAAGACTGGCTAACAATTCTGATTGGACAATGTTCCTGTTGGACACATATCTAGTGAGTCATTATTTTCCCTCATTGTCTCTCTAGCTTCCCACTGGCTGGGAAATTGAAACCAGACAGGAAAGTACCTAGACAATTGTCAGATTGGAAGGCGTTAGACTTTCCCCTAATGTCAGAAATATTTATGTACATATTTGGAGACTTGTTATATTTATTACATTTCTGAATGGGCACAGTTTGAATTGGTTCATGATTACCACGTTTCTGGTTGCTCTCACTGACTGGCTGGGGACTGTCTACTCGTGAGAGTTATGAACACTGTTATAATGTTCCTGCCCAGTCACCTGTGACATCATTTAGGTGCTGTGAGACCCTGGTACCAATCATGTGCTAGGGAGACATCTTAATTTAAACTGCCAACATTTCTTTTCCCTTCTCTCTCCTTGTTAGTGCCAAGATAAGAGGTCTATATATTAGACAAGAAAAGGAGTTCTGTGGCCTCAATGTTGTTGTTGTTGTTGTTTATTTTTATTTATTTTTATTTAACTTTAGACTTGCTATACCGCCCTAACCCCGGAGGGTCTCTGTGCGGTTTACATATGTTGCGTTCTACGAACTCACTTAGGCCACATATAGTATTGGGGTGGGACTGCCTACCGGCACCCTTGGTGGTGGGCCCTTGATGGTCTCTGGCTGCTGGATCGGATCGGCGTCTTCTAGGCAGGCTTCTGATGTTTCCAAGGCGACTATCGGCAGGACCACGCAGGCGCACGGCCCATGCACACTTCCGGCCCCGGCTCCGTCCATCAGGCTCCGCCGTGCCTGCGTCACACACCGTCGTGTGCCTCCAGCCTTCACCATCGCCCGATGTTTTACTTTGGCCACCAGGGATCTCTCCGTTTCCGCCACTGCTCCGCCGCCGTCGCCGCTGGTGCCTTGCTGTTGGAGATGTAGCAGTACAGGACTGAATTCAAGTGCCTCCCTCTGCCTCAAGCTCCTCATCCCTGCAAACAGATTTGTGCTTTACATGTGCCATTCAAAACAATCTGGGATATGTACCACAAATGAGCTGGCTTATATAATCATGGCTCCCTTTTGTCTCAGTCAGGAATGCTAGATTTCTCCAGTTTGGCTTATACCTTGTTGTTATTGTTAGCCATTCAGTCATGTCCGACTCTTGAGTCTGTGGGCCAACTCTCTCCACATTTTCCGATATTGTACTGTTTTTTTGAGTTGTTCCATGCTCAGGCTGGGGTTGACCTTTATGGTGTTTAGTCACCGTGTTCTTTGGCAGCCCGGTTTCCTTTTGCCACTAACCAATCCAAGCATAATTGCTTTTTCTAGTGAGTCCTTCCGCATGACATGGCTGAAATACTCATTTGGGAACTAATCCTTTCAGACACAGCACCAGAACCTCGGCCAGGTACCTTTTATCTTCTGCCCATAATACACAAACCAGGCAACCCAGGGCTCCCTATTGTTTCAGGCATAGGCACTATCTGGATACATGGACTCTGTTCTAAGACCCTATGCCATCAGTGCTCCTAGTTATGTCCGTGACACCACAGACTTTCTGAGGAAAATACAATCTTTGAACGACCTCCCAGAGAATACTATTTTAGCCACCATGAATGTGGAATCTCTGTATACCAACATCCCACACAAAGATGGATTACAAGCCAAAAGGAATATGATTTCTAACACCACAGCTGATTTTGCCACCAAACGGTGCCATTTTGTTCTCACCCACAACCACTTCAGATCTGGTGACAAGCTGTTTCTCCAGGTCAATGGTACAGCCATGGGCACCCGCATGGTCCCGCAGTATGCTAACATCTTTATGTCTGACTTGGAACAACGCTTCCTAAACTCCCACCCACTCATACCTCTCTTATACTTGTGTTACTGTGATGACATATTTATTGTCTGGACACATGGTAAAGAAGCTCTGGACATATTCCACCAGGCATTCAACAATTTTCACCCCACCATCAACCTGACAATGAAGCGATCCATGCAAGAAATACATTTTCTGGACACTACTGTAAAAGTACACAATGGACGCATAGACACCACCTTATACCGGAAACCTACTGACAGACATGTCTCCTACTCCCATCCTAAACATACCAAACGACCCATTGTGTACAGCCAGGCTCTATGCTACAGCCACCTCTGCTCCAATCCTACAGACGGAGATTCTCACCTGAGGGATTTACAACACACCTTTTAGGAACTAAGTTATCCACCTTATGAAGTCAGGAAACAGATTAACAAAGCCAGAATGATACCCAGAGAAACCCTGTTACAAGACAGGCCCAAAAGAGACAATAATAGAACACCACTAGTGGTTACATACAGCTCCCATCTCAAAACAGTTCAACGCATTGTCAATGACTTAACACCTCTACTGGATAAAGACAGTTTTCTTTCACAAGTACTGGGGGGCAAATCTTTTCTTGCCCACAGACAGCCACCCAATCTCAAACAACTCCTCACCCACAAAAATGCAACATTTAATTTGAACATGGACACTGGGACCAGCGCTTGCAATAAACCCAGAGGCCAACTTTGCTGCCGCATACACCCAGACAACACAATCACTGGACCTAACAACATCAACTACACCATCAGAGGTTCATTCACTTGCTCATCTTCTAAGGCCGACTTCAGACTGGCAATTTGAAGCGCTAGGGAGTCGTGGCAAAGAAGACCCGGAACAGACCCGGAATGGCTTGGTCGCGGTATTCCCGTTCACACTGCAGCAAATTAAGCAGGAGGTTACTGTGGAGGAAGCACAAGGGAGCGTTCGCACTGTTGGCCTGCCCCTGGTGGGCTGTTAGCAGCTGTTTCTGCGCTCCGCTGCATACGCCTGTGTGCATGGGCACCTGCCGCGGAAACAGCCAGTGCCTCTTATCAACGACTGTGGGTCGTTCCCGCCTTAGCAGCGCTTGCATTCACACTCAGGGAACCGGAATCAACCCGCTCTACACACGGTTTGCTACCACTTTCACCTGGTACTTTTTAAACTCGGGCGGGAAGCGGCACAAGACGGCTTCAGTACGGCTTGGGGACGCCTGAAAGATGTGCCTGTGTGAACCCGCCCCTTTAATTCGCTCCTGAAACGCTCCTGAAATGTTTGGCTGCCGGGCCAAGCTGCCAGTCTGAACTCGGCCTAACATTGTATATGCCATTAAATGCCAGCAATGCCTTTCAGTTCTCTACATCGGACAGATTATGTATATAGTTTTACGATTCTGCATTGTGTTGGTGCATTGCTGTTTTAATGTATTTTTAAAAATGTACTGTAAGCAAGACAAACCTCAGGTATCACTTTCCCCCAGTTGTTCTTCCCTACTTTGAATCCCCCCCCCCGACCTGGATGACCCAGGCAAGCCTGATCTCATCAGATCGCAAAAACTAAGCAGGGTCAGCCCCGGTTAGCACTTTGATGAGAGACCACCCAGGAAGTCCAGGGTTGTGACGCAGAAGCAGGCAATGGCAAACCACCTCTGAACGTCTCTCGCCTTGAGAGCCCTACAGGGTTGCCATAAGTTGGCTGTGACCTGACGGCACTTTCTACCACCACCACTTTGAATTTTGCCCTTAGGCTAAGTTGAGGGATCCCAAAAACTCTTTAAAAGAGTTGGTGCTTAAAAGCTAGTTGAGAAGGTTCTCGGTGGATTGTCCTAAGGACAGGGTTCCATGAGTGCCGTGCTGTTGCGGGAAAAGCTCAGTCCTGGTTAACCATGCCCCATATTTCAGTCAGTGAGGGCACATGGAATGCGGCCTCCCAGGAAGATCTTAACGGAGGAGTCAATTCACATGGGGGCATGCTGACCTTCAGATCTGAACTCAAACTGTTGAGATAAAACGAGCACTTAAAATGGGCCAGTGGTTATATATTCTGGACTACACTCTGGAATCCATGCTGTACACAAATTGTAGCTACCAAATAGTGTTCATTTTGATCTGCATGTCACTAAAAGCATAAATTAGTAGGATGACAGATTTCATATTGGGAAGGAGTGCAGCTGGAAAACAAGCCTAAGCTGGAAAGTGCAGTCTTGACTACAGTCTCCACCTGAGCATCCAGATGTAGTTTGAACATAACATAAGAACATAAGAGACGCCAATGTTGGATCAGGCCAAAGGCCCATCCAGTCCAACACTCTGTATCACACAGTGGCCAGAAATACCAGTGCCATCAGGAGGTCCACCAGTGGGGCCAGGACATTAGAAGCCCTCCCACTGTTGACCCCCCCCCCACCAAGCACCAAGAAGAATGAGCATCACTTGCCCCAGAGTTCCTATCTATACCTTGTGGCTAATAGCCACTGATGGACCTCTGCTCCATATGCTTATCTAATTCCCTTTTGAAGCCGTCCATGCTTGTAGCCGCCACCACTTCCTGTGGCAGTGAATTCCATGTGTTAATCACTCTTTGGGTGAAGAAGTACTTCCTTTTATACCCACCTTGATCTATCTCTGTGAAAGGCACCACATTTATCCGTACAGAATGGCTGGCCACTGTGTGCGAGAGGATGCAGGACACTGGTCTGATCCATCAGGGCTCTTCTTATGTTCTCAGGAGTGAGCCAGTACGGGCACAGCAGAGAGCTTGGATCCAAACTCCCCGCTGCGCGATACTTTTACAGGGCTTTGATTAATCAGACCATCTTGCTGCTGACCAGCAGATGTATGTCGCTCTGATATACAAGAGGAAACAAAGAATCCGGCACCTTGAGCATGTACCAACCAAAGGGAAAAAGAAAGAGGAGCCCTACCCAGAGAGGCCACGTTCCCATCCTGCTCCAGCATGACTTCCCGGCGCAGAATCTTTTGGTCTGGATCCATCAGAGCCCAGTCTGCTTAGCCGAAATACGCAGTGACCCCTTCAAACAGCACTGGACCCTGGAAGAGGAAGACTGGGGTGATTTCATGTAATTTAGACACATGAATACTATAAGCTAGGGGTCACCAACAGGTTGCCCGTGGGCACGAGGGCATTCGCCAACACCGGTCCTGGTGCCTGCCAAGTGTATTCAGAAAGTGAGGAAGACCAGGCGGGCTTCTGATTGGCCACTGGAGTTCTGATCGCCTGTGCAGATTTGGGATGTATTCAATTGCGGTGCTGCTCGTTAGGGTGTGGGGTGCAGGGGTGCAGGCAATTCAAAGACGACAGGAGACAAGCTTGCAGGAACTGTCTGAATGAAGCTTGTCCACATGTTTGTTCACCCCCTCAAAGAACATTAACAGTTTAGTGAGACAAGATCTTCCCTTACAGAACCCATGCTGAGTCTGCCTCAATAGGTTTTGTTCATCTATGTGCCTACTAATTCTTTCCTTAATAAGGGTTTCCACCAATTTACCCGGTATCGACATCAGACTGACTGGCCTGTAATTTCCCGGATCTCCTCTGGAACCCTTCTTAAAGATGGGAGTGAAATTAGCTACCTTCCGGTCCTCAGGAATGGAGGCAGATTTTAAGGAAAGATTACATATTTTTGTAAGGAGATCCACAAGTTCACATTTGAGTTCTTTCAGAACTCTCAGATGTATGCCATCTGGGCCTGGTGATTTATCAGTTTTTAAGTTTTCTATCAGTTTTAGGACCTCCTCGTCACCTCAATCTGACTCAGGTCTTTCAACACCCCTCCCAAAATCACCGGTTCTGGGGGGTTTTTTTTGGTTTTTTAAAACGTTTTATTTTCGTTCTCATGAAAAAAAGAAACATACATCCTTAACACATACATCATCATATCCATTATGGAGTCTATTGTTACTCATCTACATTAATCCATTTATACAGACGCTTCCATCTTTCCGTAAACACTTTTTCATCCTTGCCTTGAAGAATTAAATTTAACTTATCCATCTCTGTGATTTCTAACAACCTACACACTAGGTCATCTAATTTCGGTATATACTCTTGTTTCCAAAATTTGGCTAACAGGATTCTTGCAGTCGTCAGTATCTAAATTATCAGGTATTTATCCTTCCATCTATAACTATCTGGTAACATATTCAGCAGTACAATTTCCGGGGATAACTCTATTTTAATCTTTGTTATTTCTAAAATTGTCTTTTGTACCATCTTCCAAAAGTCCTGTATCTTTGCACACCGCCACCACATATGAAGAAAGGTACCTACGTTATTTCTACATATGCAACAATTCTTGGAAAGTGTTGGATTACATTTAGCTAATTCGGTGACCAGTACCATCTATAGTAAATTTTGTATATATTTTCTTTATAATTAACACTTCTCATGTACTTTATCGATTTCCACGTTTTTACCCAGCTTTCTATGTCTATATTATGTCCTACGTCTCTTGCCCATACTACCATTATATTGTTGGGTACATCTTCTTTTACACGTTCATCTAATAGGAATCTGTATATCTTCTGTATCATTTTATCACTGCTCGATGCCCAAATTTTATCCCATTGTGATTTACCATCTTCAAATCCTACTTTCCCATCTCTAAGGTGCCTGGACTGTAGTTGTGTTATTTCCCACCATGTCAGCTCGATCTTATAAAGGGATGACAACACCTCTCTTGGCTTTAGTTTGTTATTCTCATCTAACAGGGTATCATAGCTTTCTCTATCACAAACCTTAATGAGGGACGGTTTGATGAACGCCTCTAGTGGCGATACCCATCTTGGTGTCCTTGTATATTGTCTTTCTTTGAGTCTATTCCACACCCCTAGCAGGGCTCCTCTTAAAATATGGTGTTTATAGTGTACTTTGTCTTTCCCATACCACAAGTAAGCGTGCTATCCCATTCTTAAATCATGTCCTTCTAATCTCAAATTCCTAACATTATCCTTGATCCAGCTTAACGCTGCTGCCTGATAATATAATTTCCAGTCTGGTAACCCAAATCCTCCTCTTTCTTTTCTATCCTGTAAGGTTTTCAGTTTAATTCTCGCTTTTTGGGGGTACCAAATAATTTTTTTATATAATTTTATCTAAGTCTATTAAAAATTGCGAGTTCTTTAAGACCGGTATATTTTGGGCTAGGAATAAAAACTTGGGTAGTACGTTCATTTTAATTGTTGCTATTCTGCCCATTAAAGATAGCTGTATATTTTTCCAACGCTGTAAATCTATCTTGATTTCTTCAAGCAACTTATGATAGTTTTCTTTTATAAGTGTAGTATTTTTATTTGAGATTATTCCTAAATATTTAAACTTTTGTACTATTTCCATTCCTGTTAACTGCTGCAGTTCTTTTATCATATTGGCTGTGCAATTTTTTGTTATTATTTTTGTCTTTTTTCGATTAATCTTTAAACCTGCTATATCTCCAAACTCTTTAACTTTTTCCAGTAGATGTGTAACTGTCTCAGCCGGCTCCTCCCATATGAACACAATGTCGTCTGCATATGCAAGTAGTTTAAATTCTTCTCCCTGTACTCTAAGGCCGTGAATTTGGGGATCTCTTCTTATTATATTATTTAACGTTTCTAAGGCAAAGATAAATAATAGTGGCGATAACGGGCATCCTTGCCACGTTCCTTTCTGAATTTCAATATCTGATGTCGTATCCCCATTTATGATCACCTTAGCATATTGTTTTCTGTAGATGGCCCTTATCAATGTTTCAAAGTGTGCACCACAGTCCCAGATCTTTATTTTCTGAAGTATGAATTCCCATGAAATGTTATCAAATGCCTTTTCGGCATCCATAAATATTAAAGCCATATTTTTCTCTGGGTGCGCTTCCTAATATTCTATTACATTCAGAATTGTTCTTGTGTTGTTTTTTTATCTGTCTGTTTGAGAGAAATCCTGCTTGATCTTGGTGTATAATATGTGATAACACCTTTTTCAACCTTGTTGCTAATATGTTAGCATAGATTTTATAATCAGTGTTCAAAAGTTAGATAGGTCTATAATTTTTAATATCTTTACTATCAGTTTCTGGTTTATGGATTAACGTAATTACCGCTTGGTGCCAGGAATCAGGTAATTTCCCCTTTAATATAATATACTGAAGAAGATCTTTAAACGGCAAACCAATTTGTTCTTCAAATACTTGATATACCTTCACCGGTATTCCATCTCTCCCGGGGTTTTTTTATTTTTTTATTTTTTAATAGCCTCCACTATTTCGCACATCATAATTTTCTCATTTAATATATTTTTGTATTTTTCTTCAAGCTTATATCTTTCATTTTCTTGAACGAATTTATTCATAGAATCTGGAGTGGGCAAGCACTTCTCATCTTCCACAGTGAAGACAGAGGCAAAAAATGCATTTAGCGTCTCAGCCATTTCCCTATCATCCTTCAGTACTCCTTTTACCCCTTGGTCATCCAAGGGCTCCACTGCCTCCCTGGCTGGTTTCCTGCTTCTAATGTATTTGAAGAAAGTTTTATTATAGGTCTTTACGTTTTTCGCTATATATTCCTCATATTCCCTTTTTGCCGGCCTGACCACAAACTTGCATTTTATTTGTCATAGCCTGTGTTCCGTTTTATCAGCCTCACTGTGACTAGCTTTCCACTGCTTAAAGGAATCCTTTTTACCTTTTATAGCTTCCATTACTTTGTTTGTTAACCATGCAGGCTTTTTCCCTATACCTATTTGTGCCTTTCCTAACCTGTGGAATATATATTTTTTTAGCATCTAGGATCGTAGTTTTAAATAGTTTCCAAGCTTCCCCGATGGTTTTGACCCTTTCTACTTTTCCTTTCAGTTTCCTCCCCACATGTCCCCTCATATCAGAGAAGTTACCCCTTTTAAAGTTAAAAGTGGTTGTGTCAGTCTTTTTGGCCAATTCCCTATTTATACAAATGTTGAACTCAACAACATTATGATCACTGTGGTGGGCGATAACAAACTCCCAGTGTTAACTTTCCTTTTGGCCCCCCTATTTCAACCCATAGAATTTCCAGAAGCGAATCCAATTCTCTTAGCCTCTCAATCTTTCTGGACTTTATACCCTCTCTGACATACAGAGCCACCCCACCTCCAACCCTTCCCCCCCCCATCCTTCCAATATAATATATAACCGGGAATCACTGTATCCCACTGATTTTCCTCATCCCCTTCCTCGCCCCCTTCCTGATTACTCTTAAGTAAATTTTCCAGACTGACCAGATTGGTTGATATCATATTTAATTGTTGGAAGATGGCTATAACCGTCTCAGCTGTAAGAAGACACTGGTCACCAATCAAATTAAGTCCACTTTTGGAACTCCTGTTTTCTCTTAGAGTTGTAGAATTGAGAGGGCTTGAATTCAAAATAGGTTCCTGATGGGAAATAGCAGTCTCTCCCACACCTTCAGCAAATGCAGGAATGGAACTTGCAAGGAGCTAGAGGGATTCAGGTCTTCTGAGAGCTCCAAAACACTGAACCTGTTTTCCGAGGAAGGAATCCTCTCCCACAGAGCTCCATTGTTACAAAAATCGTCTCTGCAAAGTTGTTTTGAGGATTTACTGTAAGATGCTGCTGGTGAGCCAGAGTTCGAGTCATTTCTATTTCTTTTTTTGGTCATTTTGGCAGCAGTGAGACAGTACACAATAATAAAGGGACTTTTATTTTTTTTTTGTCATTTTGGCAGCAATGAGACAGTACACAATAATAAAGGGACTTCAAGCATTATTTACTTAGGATATTCTGGGGGACTTTTGTTCAAATTTTGTGTGTTCTTACCGGTCTTACTCATTTGCCATATTCTGGATCCTTCACTTTCTCCCATTAGCAGGTTCTGCTTGGATAGGTCAGGACGTCGCCGTTCCTGGATGCTGCTCCCAGACACATGAGGCAATTCGTCTGCATTTAGCTTGGATGTTTCAGAACCATTCTTTTGTAGGTGCGGTATCAATACTTCAGGCCATTCTTTCACATATTTCCTTGAAGCTTTAGGATATTGCTCTGGGAGTTTTTTTTATGGGTGCCTCAATCCATCCTTTCTGTAGATGATCTGTGGGCAACTGTGGGACTTCAAGCTTGGGGAGACTTTTGTGCATATTTTGTGTGGTCTTTCCGGTCTTCCTCATTTGCCATATTGTGGATCCTTCATGTTCTCCCATTAGCAGGTTCTGTTTGGCTAGGTCAGGATGTTGCCGTTCCGGGATGCTGCTCATAGACACATGAGGCCATTCATCCGCATTTAGCTTGGAGATTTTGGGACCTTTCTTCTGCAAGTAAGATGTGGATACTTCAGGCCATTCATTCACATCTTTTCTTGATGCTTCAGGGTATCTATCTGGGAGCTTTTTTATGGGTGCCAAAATCCATCCTTTCTGTAGATGATTTCTGGGCAACTGAGAGACTTCAAACTTTGTTTCCTTGTGATATTCTGGGAAACGTTCCTGCATATTTTGTGTGGTCCTACTCGTTTGCCATATTGTGGATCCTTCACGCTCTCCCATTAGCAGGTTCTGTTTGGTTAAGTCAGGACATCGCCATTCCTGGATGCTGCTCCCAGACACATGAGGCCACTCTTCTACATTTAGCTTGGCCATTTCAGGACCTTTCTTTTGTAGGTAAGATGTCAATTCTTTCATATAAGTTTTTGAAGCTTCAGGATATTTATCTAGGAGCTTTCTTATGGGTGCCTCAATCCATCCTTTCGGTAGATGATCTCTGGACAATTTAGGATATTCTGGGAGATTTCTGTGCATATTTTGTGTGGTCTTTCCGGTCTTACTAATTTGCCATATTGTGGATCCTTCACATTCCCCCATTAGCAGGCTCTGTTTGGATAGGTCAGGATGTCGCCGTTCCTGGATGCTGCTCCTAGACACATGCGGCCATTCTTCTGCATTTAGCTTGGAGATTTTGGGACCTATCTTTTGTAGGCAAGATGTGGATAGTTCAGGCCATTCATGCACATCCTTACTTGAAACTTCAGGATATTTCTTTGGGAGCCTTTTTATGGGTGCCTCAGCCCATCCTTTCTGTAGATGATCTCTGGGCAACTGAGGCACGTCAAGTTTTATTTCCTTAGGATATTGTGCGAGGCTTTTGTCTGTATTTTGTGTGGTCTTCTTACCGGTCTTACTCGTTTGCCATATTTTCACATCACTGCAGGCATTAGCTCCATAATTTCTATGCTCAGAAAGGCCATTGTTGAACTTTTCTATCCACCTGTGAAAATCACATAATTTATATATAGTATGTCTTAAGCAAAAAAATCACAGTTAATCTTTAAAAAAAATCTTTAAAAGTAATGCAACACTTTTAATACAATAGAAAACAACAAAATACAATAATTAAAATGGCAGCTATCTATACATGGCAGCTCTATATAGCATCTTCCCTTTATACTGAGAAATTATAGAATAAGGGCAAACATAAGAATCATAGTCAAATATCCAGAACAAACTCTGTAATCAACTGACCATACACATTTGGGCCTATATAGCCTTCTTCAGTGGTCATCAATAAATTGCTACACACCTTTTGCCTGTTTATTACCTAGGACAGAATAAACCTGACCAGGCTTAGAGTAAATAAAAACATGCTATAAGAAGTCATGGAATGGGTTAATATAAACCCCAGTCTTCAATATATAATGAACAACCTATTTGAACAGGTACATTGTTGTTGTAAAATGAAGGGATGGTGTTATCCTGTGTATGTTTCTAGGCCTGATCAAGGCCTGCCATTTCCATGTGTTATGTATAACAACACACATGTTTTATGGATTAAAATTAAATGTATGGGTTAAATTGCTCTGGTTGGGGGGGAGTTTCAAAAGCCTCCCCCCCACCTACCCAAAGGCACCTAGTTAAAAGAAAAGCATACCTTTTGAATTGAGACTTACTATTTAAGTGTCTCTGTATGCTTCCATTGCCTATTCCTTAAGATCGTGCCCTACTTCTCCCTTTGTTTCCTGATGTCCATGGAAGTATACCTCTGTAATTTTTGGGGAGCAAATAAGTGCCATCACACCATGACAACTAAGGAATGGGCAGAAATCATTGCCCCATCTTCCATGAATGAAAATGCTGTTCTGTCAGAGGGACTGTGTGATTGGATACATGCCCCTGTAATGGCGTAACAGAGGCAATATCCAAAAACTTCTGCGGCAAGCAATTCAAAGATTAACAGCTAGAATGAGAAGAACTGAAGGTGCCAGTAACTTGGACCTCTGTTATAAGTGACTACTATGCAGCCTCAAGTTTGTTCAACAACAACTTCAACCACCGCCATCAAGGCCTTTCAGTCAGGAGTTTGCCTTACAACTGACCACAGCTAAGTTGAGTAAACTAAGTTTGCCTGGCAATTGTGCTCATGATGAAAATTGCTACATGTCCACCTGTTAAGTAGCAGGTTAAGCCTTCTTTTGTCTATCCAAGATATGAGTAGAATGGCTAAATTTTCCTATTCTCTAGCTTATGGTTTCTCTTCCATTTTGGATGGGTTTATTGGACTAGATCTTTTTTATTGTATTAGTCTGGTAATATTGTATTTAGTCTTCCTCCAGCTTAATGCAGAATACCCATCATGTCTCTTCACTACCCATGCTGGAAGGTGGACATTGCGTTGTGGACAGGCAGGGGAAATGTACAATGAAGAGTGGGAGCACTGAGCATCTTCTAGAGGCTCATTTTATCCATGTGAAACTTCACTTCATTTTAAATAATGTGAGGGAGGAAGAGAAAGTTCACTGTTGGCCATTACTTACAATGAAGTCTGTTGTCTGCTGGCGTCAATGTCTTCTATCAGCTTGTTCATGCTGATTCGGAAGTTCTTCAAAATCAAAACATGCAAAGGTTAGAAGTGAATAATGGTGCAAAGAACACACTGGCCAAACATAAGGAAACAAAAGACCTTTAGGCCTTGGGCCCTTGGCTGTCCCCCAATCCACCACCAGGACCAAAGAACAAATGCAAAGAACGAAAAAAGGCAAAGAACAAAGAAAACTTTACATAGTTTTCAAACCATGATCTTCTCCAGGCAGGCAGGTGGTTCCAATCTAGCTT
>NW_015170293.1:0-1002 GCF_001447785.1 Gekko japonicus | reverse complement strand
GATTAAAACATAATATAAAACTGCAAAGCCATACATAAATCATAAGATAACGATAATACAGTTAAAGTGCTCTCAGAAAGTTTTGACCCTTGTATGTGTGCTCATATATACTGATTTTTAGCAAGTGGCAAAAATTCCCACTGCTCAATATATAAAAAATACCTTTGGGCAGCACAGGTGAATAGAATAGGTGGGTAGGGCGGTGGTGGGCAATCTAATGCGGTCTCTGCCGCCTCAGTCAAAGGCCTGGCCGAACAGCTCTGTTTTACAGGCCCTGAGGAATGACAGTAAATCCCACAGGGCCCTGGTCTCAATTGGGAGACTGTTCCACCAGGCTGGAGTCAGAGCCACAATGGCTAAGCAGACATCCCTTGGGCCAGGGATCACCAGTATATGTTGATCCGAAGAACAAAGAGCTCTTTGGGGGACATCGCAGGAGAGATGGTCCTGCAGATATGATGGTCTCAGACCGCAAAGGGCTTTAATGGTTAATACCAGAACCTTGAACTTGATCTGGTGCTCAACTGGAAGCCAGTGCAGCTGGCAGAGCACAGGCTGTATATGAGGTCCTGAGGTCCCAGTAAGGACACGCACAGCTGCATTTTGACCCAGCTGGAGTTTCTGGATCAGTCACGGGGTCGCCCCGCATAGAGCGAGTTACAGTAGTCCAGCCTGGAGGTGACCAACACATGGATCACTGTGGCTAAGTCGCAGGAGGAGAGACCCGTCAAGGATGGGGAACCAGATTCCCGGTTCCATCCCCCCTGCAGCTGAGGTACAGGACCTCCGTCTTAGGTGGATTTAATTTCAGTCGCCTCTCCTTCAGCCAATCAGCCACAGCCTCCAGTGCCCTAGCCAGAACCTCTGGGGCGGTGTTTGGATGTCTGTCCATCAACAGATATAGCTGGGTGTCATTAGCATACTGATGACAACCCAGCCCAAACCTCTGGACCGGCTGGATGAGAGGGCGCATGTAGATGTAAAGTAACATAGGGGAGAGGA
>NW_015170292.1:873804-960544 GCF_001447785.1 Gekko japonicus | reverse complement strand
ATTTTACTGTTTTGCGTTCTACAATAAAATTATAAATTAAAAAAAATATGACAGCTATAATGATGATTTTTTTGCAGACTATATGCAGGTGCCATAGAAAAGCAATTAAGGAAATTGTGAAATAAATGTCTTGGTTTTTAATTTTTTGATGTTTTTTACTTACTTCAGCCATATTAACCCCTCAAAAAGACTGGGGGGAAATCCACTCATGGTCCATCTTTTTTAATGCTACTCAGTGTGAGTTTGGAAGAGCTTAGTGGTATATGCATGTGAGCCAGGATTGCCAATCAGCAAGTGGGGCTCGGAACTCTCTCTCAAAATTACAACTAATCTCCAGACTACAGACATCCATTCCCTGGGAGAAAATGGCAGTTTCAAAGGGCAAGCTCCCTTTGAAAGCACCAAAACACCTCGTGTAAACGGGGCCTTAGTCATCCTTTCTAAAGTAAAAAGTACCATGTTCTTTGGCCCTTTCTTATAGAGGTAATGTTCTAACCCTTTGCAGAAGTTCTCTCTCTCTCTCTCTCCCCCCCTCTCTCTCTGCAAGTTATATTTTGCAAATATATTTGCTTGACCAACATTATACATTATTGTTGTGTCAACATCTGACATCATTCTCAAAACTATTTCTCTGGGTTTAGCTTTCACATTGCATTAGAATGTAAGGATGTCCTGCATCATGTGGGTACCTCCATCAGGGCTGCTGGAAAAAAGCCACATTATCTGGGATTTGCCTACGTGATCCATGCTACCTGTGCGATACACAACAATCATATGTTTTCAATGTGTGCATTGGGTCCTTCTCAGTAGACTCCCTCATTGTCCCTTCCATGTCTAAAACTTCATGCTTTGTTGTTAAAAACAACAACAACAAAAACCTCTGTAGATATTTAAGAGAGAGCTAAAGGAAGTGATAATGTATTCCCCCCTCTCATTTTCTTGTCACAAGCCTCACTATGACCTTATCAAACAAATTTATGTTGACTATTTTCTCGAACTGTATATTCCCCTGTGAGCTGCAACATCACATGTGCCTAAATTATTAGATGTAATTTGGGATGGTGTGAGGATCTGGATTCATTAATTTGTGCTGTTTTAGAAGGTCTCTTCGATGTGTATTTTAAAAAAGGAAAAGAATGACAGCAGTTCATTTTTAGGCTGTAATCATTCACAGATGTATCACATAGTTCACATCAAATGAATACTTACCAATGTTCCCTCTAAGCTGTGGAGTCTTGTGAGCAAAAATTCTACTTTGTGAAACACTGGCATTAAAGTTGTGAGCGAGCGATTTGGCTACTGCATAAATTAGTTTGCTCTGGAGCCATCCTTCCTGAGCTAATACAAAAATGTGTGAACCGGGGGCTAAAAAACTGTGAGCTAGCTCACACTAACTCAGCTTAGAGGGAACACTGATACTTACACCTGCATTTTAAGGCTGTTTCAACCAGCACGCAACAACAAAACTGGGGCACTATGTACCAAGAGAGATGCAGTTAGTCATGGTCTGATATATGAACCTGTGCAAGTAAACAGCCACCTTTTTGGCTCCATCAGAGGGCTGGTGGTCTGAACTGAGGGCAAGCTTGCAGTAAGCTTGTGGTAGGCAAGGACAGAGCATCTTTGCAACTCAGTTGTGTTGAGTTGCTGGGACTAATGGGTCAGCAGCTTTGTAAATCTCTGGCAAACCCCTGTTGGTTCCTTCTAGCACTTGATCACCTGCTGAGAAGGTGGGTACAGTACCCCTTATTGGTCATCCGTGGAGGTAGTGCCAAAGTGCATTGTAAAGCAGACAAGGAGTATCTTCCCCTGGCAAGCCATCACTGTGGCACAGAAAGAAAGACTCCCAAATTCCATTCCCAGAATTTCCCCTTTGAGCACCCTGACAATTTGCAGCCATATTCATGCATGCATGTATTTATTACTTCATATTTCTCCCCATTGGGGATCCAAAGCAACTTACATTGTTCTCCTCTCCTCCCCACAACAACCAGTGGGGTAGTTTAGTCTGAGTGAGAGACGGACCCGTAATCACCCAGCAAGCTTCCATGGCAGAGCGGGGCATCTCCCAGATCCTAGTCTGAAAAACTAATCAGTATACCACACTGGCTCTAGGTGTACCATATACCAAGTAGAAAAGAGCAAGGGTCCAGTAGCACCTTAAATATGTTAGTCTTTAAGGTGCTACTGGGCTCTTGCTCTTTTCTACTGCTACAGGCAGACTAACACAGCTACCCATCTTGAACTATACGAAGTGTATACCTAACATTTTAATGCTTGAAGAGGTCTTTATTATCTGGGGAAAACTCATGTCAGTGTCACTTTTGAAAGATTAGACACAGATCATGAGAATTTCACTCTGCACAGGGCATAAGAACAGCCCTGCTGGATAAGAGTGGTCCATCTAGTCCAGCATCCTGCTTTGCAGAGCAGCCAACCAGTTGCCCTGTATGGCCAAAGGACAGGACACAGAGGTTGTGATGGACAGCCCTTAAAACAGGCATCAAAATGCTGCACTATCAGAGTAATGGGAAGTGAAGGGTTAAATCTCCTCAAGAATGGAGAGCTTTGAGTGACAGACTACTCTAAGCACTCTAATTGGCCAGCTCCAGCTAAGGGCAGAAATTTTTATTAACTGGGTGCTGAGGGGGAATGGGCATTAAGACAGATTCCAGATCTGCGAGATGATTCTGTCCCTTAACTGTCTGTCGAAAATCTGCTCTGAGGAAGAATTCAGTTGAAGAACTGAACGAGTCTGAGTCTCAGCCTATTTTGATATCAGTTTTACATACATGCAAGAACTGGGAAAGAGATTTGACAAGGTGGTTAGGTAGTGAGATGAGATTCCCATTCAGGCCAAAGGAAAGGGGAGGCAACTTCTAGGGAAATAAGAAGAATCCCTGTCCAGTTAAACTGGGAGAGTTGTCTCTTGGAGGAGGAAAGCCCTGGTCTGTTGTGGAAGGACACTGCTTGGGACACCTTGAGACATCCTTTAAATGCTTCTGGAGAGAGGCAGGGGCCACACGCCTGCACTCTAAGCCCTGAATTTGAGGCTTGGAATGTAGGCGCATGCGGCCTCCCCCTCACCTCTCTCCAGCAGCATTTAAAGGATGCCTTTAAATGCTGCTGGGGAGAGGCGGGAGCACTTCTCTCCAATGTGACAACTTCACTTCTGTGTGACGTCATCACGTTAGGAACTCCCCACCCCCTCCAGTAACACCCCCCAAAGTCCCCCACTGGGGACTTTGAGGGGACCTGGCAACCCTAGATGTTGCCTTCTAGCACTGGTATTCTGAGGTTTGCTGCCTCCAAATATGGAAGTTCTTTTTATTATTATTATTTACCATGCCTAGTAGCCATCGATGGTCCTATCCCCCATTAATCTGTCTAATCCCCCTTTAGTTGAGTGGTTTCCTTCTGTTGTTCTAAAATTCTGTATTTCAGCCCTTCTAAATTCTAGCTTAAATAGGAGACTCTGTAACATTAATCTCTGTTAGGAGGATGTGCAATTTGTTGAAGTTTAATCCATTTGCATCTTCCACTTATCACTGATGAGCATGTGTTGTTGTTGTTCAGTCGCACAGTTGAGTTCGACTCTTCGCGACCCCATGGACCAGATCACGCCAGGCCTTCCTGTCTTCCACCATCCACAAAAGGTTGCTTTAAACTGCGTCTCTTCCCCCCCCCAATCATGCTGTTGTTTAGGTTTTGATGGCCGAACCAGGAGTACGGGTGGGTCACGGTTAGCCCTTAAAAGACTTCGCCTTTTAAGAAGTGGTCCGCCATCTAAGGACCGGGCGTGACTGACAATGAACATGTGTAAAACAAGCTCTGTGTAAAGCAATACTGATCTGATTGTAGATATGATCACATCAAGGTGATATGGGGATATTTTATCAATGCGCACATATGTACCTGACAAAGCCAGCACTAAAACAATCTTGATGCAACCAAATAAGATAATCACCAAATGAGTGCTTTTTAGCAGTGTTTTATCCATAGATGGAGGGAGGAAAAGAGGAACCGAATGCTGCAGCAGGGTGCACCACAAAATTCAGGAATTTAACAATGGAGAACTAATGTATTCATTTCACTTCAGAAACAAGATTCAATAATCCAGGGTCAAACTAGAAGCAACAAATAATTTTTAAAGACCCCACTGAATTATAATAGTGTGGGTATCTGATTTAGATTGGAGATATTACAGGGGAGGGAAAGCAGTGGTTTAATCCATCCACCCCTGTACCGTTTTGATTACTGAAACTATGGCCACTGTGTAGTTTTGAGGCATTTAAAGGGGGGGTCAAACGGCCATCTTTGGCCAACATTATTTCTTAAAAGGGCTACAGCAGCATGCACGAGGGAGTGGAGAAATTTGAATGCAGAGAAGCTCAGAAGAATCCAAGTCAACAGTAAGAGCAAACACACACAAGGCCATCTTCTAGTGAGTTAGACCATTGGATGATCAAAGTCAGTTTTCTCTAATCTGAATGGCAACAGTTCTCCAGGATCTCAGGCTGAGGTCTTCCATATAGACTACCACTTGATCCTTGTAACTAGGGCTGCTGGAGATTGAACCTGGGACCTTCTGCAGGCAAAACAGATGTTCTACTACTGAGCCATAGACCCTGCTCTGAGAAACAGTGCTGCAATTATTGATACAAATACCAGGCATTGCCCATTTTCTGAAACTTCCCCAGCTGTGTAAGTCACTTCCCCCCAAAGGAATTAAAGTGGATTTCCCAGTTTCTGCAGATTTATTTTGAGAATTACCACTCTGGCCTTCCCGACCACAGCAAGCTGGGCCTATAAAGTTTTAGAGCAGCACCTGTTGCCTCCACTTGTCATCTTAGATCAGTGAGCAGTCTTTTACTTTCCCCACTTTTGAATATTTCTCCTATATGCATTGGAGGCATCAAGGTCAATGAGCTTCTTTCTCGGAGGGGTGTGTGGCTTGCTGAATATTTTATATGGCAAGGCTGAAAGGTGACAGAATAATGCTGGGTACTTATGATTATAGATGCACAGAAATAAATAGTCAGTAGCAAAATAATGGATTCTCAATAATGTATTGGACCTGGCAGCTTTTAGGATGTCAGACATAAAACCTGCCTATATAAATGAGCTATAGAAGATGCCACTGCTGTCGAACACAGTGGCCATTCTAACTCTTCAGAAATGTAGCACAGCTCCAGACGCCGATCCCCCCCCCTCAAATTCCACAGAAGCAAAATGGCTTTTGATATTGAATCTTTCAAAGCTGAGCTTGTTACTGATAGCAGGCCATTCCCCTGCAGTAATAGAAGATTATAATGTCTCAGATAATGTCAGGGTGGGTGAGATGTGTAGCATTAAACAACAGAGAAGCAAACAGCCAGGGTGAGATGCTGATCTATTAGAAGCTCAGCAGTTTCACAAACAGCTGCCAACTTTGGGGCATATTTAAGGATCATATTTTGGATCCTAAACTAGAGGTTCTTTGGAATTTCTCATGTTTTCCATTTTTTCCCTTTGCTCAAAGCAAATCTGTGACTATTTGGAGATGTTTCCTGTTTCTTTGCACCTCCCCCCAAATATACACATTTTCACCAATAAATCTGCACTATTTACATAAATGTTGCATATATAAATACCATGCCCTCTGAAGTGTTGTTCTGTTCATGCATGTATCTTTACACACAAGAGACCGCTGGCTGAAATCACTTAAAGTGAACAAGATATATATAATTATATAAAAATAATATTTAATGCCGAGTTCACTATCAGTATAACTGGATGAAACCTAAGTATTCTTACAAGGAATAACACTAATGCAGAAAACTAAAGTTACAATAGTACAGAGAAGTAAAGTCCCAAAAATTTCAATGTGTCTCACTCCTGTTATATTATAATTTCATAGTCCAACTTGACATGCATTCATCATGGAGTGGCCTTGAATTTGCATTCAGTCCCACTATAGCCTTTCGGCTTTGAAAAAGAATTATTCGAAAGGCAGCAGCTTGCATCCAGACTACGTGTCGTTTATGGCTTATGGACTTCAAGATTATTTGGATCCTCCTGGAACTATACGAGTTTTGCACCATTTCTTGTACGCTGGCTCCCCTCTTTTTTCTGGTTGTATCTTTACACAAGCAGAAAATCATGTCTGTGCTCTCTGTATCTTGTAAACTTTTTTTCCTGCTTGCACAAATATTAGTACAAGGAGAAAGAACAAGTGCAGAAACAATGTATACTTTTACACCACTTTTCTCCCCAATGGGGATCCAAAGTGGCTTACAGTATTGTTTTCAAATCCTCCACATATAACATACATGAAGGAATCTACAAAACCAATTGCAAAAAGTGGAAAAATGATCCCCCTCCCAAAATATAAACAAATGTTAAAACGGACAAAATAGAGAATATGTTATCTGTGTCCTGGAGTCTGTGCCTTACCTGCTCAGTGCTTGACTCATCTTAAATTTAAAATCAAGAAAAATGCAACAGATTAGAAAGCTCTGTATTGATTTAGCTCATAATCTGCTTCACATGGCTTTACTGTCAAACAGTTCATCTAAGTTTGCTATTCTATGTAAATTTTAATATATCTTTTTATGAGGGTTACAGTTCTCTGCCAGCTTAAAGATATATTTTTTTAGTTCATTTATATACAAGAAGGTCAGGTATCTTCAAGAGATCAGCTCTTGAGCTCAAAACATTATTATTTATCAAAGACTTATAACTATTTATTTATGGTCTCAGAGTATGTTTGAAAAGTGCATAATGCAGCAATCTTGCTAAAGGAAAGCAGGTCAGTGTCTTCTAAGAGCCTCAGTGGGAGACCTCCTGAGAACCCCACGTAGTCCACCTTGGACTTTCATGACAGAAGCAATGCAGGATAGAAATGAAATTAAATCACTAATCACCTGACAAAAGGTCTTGCTTGCAGAGTCCTTATCTACCCAGCTCTTTAAAAAAAGAAAAAAAAGCCTTGCCTTATTCCCTGATCAACTGTTTTCCTGGGAAAGAAGACTCTGGTGGACCAAAATCTCAACACTCCCTTCCCCCAAAGTGTCCTGACATTCTTTTACCATCAGCTTCTTTCCCCCCATAGTTCTTTGGCCTCCAGTTTTGCCACTGAGGACAAATTTGTCCCACAGACCATCAACTGCTCACCCCTGCTTTGTCAAAAACTTTTTGTTTAGGAAATGTCAAGGAATATCAAAGGTACTAAAGCAGTAGGCAAAGCCTAGAGGCTACGTTCCAAATAGGAAATGATCAACTTTATAACTGGTGTTCCCCACTCATACAGGAGTGTATTAGCAGGTGTGAAAGAAACCCTTCAGCCTACCAAAAATCTAGCCTGAGGATAGAATAATCAATCATTGCAAGACAATATTCTATACTTTTCTGTTGCGTATACAGGAGGCAATTAAAATGCTACTATTTGTGGTGGGTGGGGGAGAAATATTAGTGGAAATTCTCTGTCCCTTGCCTGATTTATATCTGCCAATCTCTAGTTTAGATTTGGTGTAATGATTAGTTCCTTTTATCCAGGGATGCTAGATAAATGTGTAAGACTGTCATTATTAAATGCTACTGAAAGTAATTCTGAACCCTACAATTGCTCTACAGATTTATTAGAATGCTGGTTAGCATTGCTAATTTGCAACTGGCTATTTTTTTAATGACAGGCTGATAAAGCGATATGTTAAGCTTGAGTGGGGAAATTCAGTTGATGTAATATGTTCACTTCTGCAGGGTGCATTTGCATAAACATTTGGTAGGAGAAAATGAGTCCTCGGGCAGTTCTAAGCACATTCTAGTTGATGGGTTTTGAACAGGGTTTCTGCAACTTGAGTGATTTCTGTTACAATATTTTCATCCAGAGTTTAGCAGAGGATAAAGAACTTGGAGACAGAATGCCTGCAGATAGTCAGATGGGCATAATTTGTGAGATAGTAAGAAAGACACAATGTGTAGAATTTCAGATATTAGATGTGTAAGAGAAAGGGTAGTATAGCTAGGCATTTCATTTACCCAATCAGTTGTCCATCAAAGTACTAGAAGTAATGTACACATTGATTATTAGTTTTCTATTCATGAAACTTCAAATGTATTCTATAATGGATATCACCAGAAAAAGAGTAGAGTTAATGAATACAAGAGCTACAAAGGGCATCAAATCTAATGTCCTGCTACCAGCAGGAATCCCATATTAGCATTTATGTTGCAGACTATTTTCAGTGATGGACAACCTTGGGGGAAAAGGGACTAGGAGATCATCCAGCTACTCTGTGTTCATGGAACATGACCATCTTGAATCTGCAAGAGAGAGCAATCCAACCAAATGACTTCTAACCTGTTCTAAAAGAACTCTAGTAACAATACTTCTGCTAGGGTTGTATATTTGAAACATAGCTAACACAAATCCCAGTGTTGTTAAATTTGGAAAGGTACCTCATCCAAACGAAATTTCTCCTGGCTTTTGGACTCAAACCAGCAAACCCAGTTCTAATTATTTTTCCCCTAGTGGCACCACAATGTATTTATTTATTTAGCTCAACTTTCTCCTAGGTGCCTGGAATCTGATAGGTAACAATAAAATCAGCACAAGATAACATAATTCTAAAAGCAGAATCAAAGCAACTAGCAGAGGGAGAACACTTTTAAAAAGTCAACAAAGACCACTGACTTTCAAGGCACCCACAGAAAAATAATCTCAAGGAGCCAAAGGTTTCTTTAAAGTGTTCTGTTTACAAGCCCTATGAACATGCAAGAGAAATACAGATGTTTTAATTTCCTCTGGGATGCTATTCCCTAACATGTAGGTGGCCACAGAAAAAGTATGCCAGCAGGTAGAAGTGGAATGGTAGAACAATGCCTTACTGACCAGCATGACCAATGTGTGTATGGCTACAGGTAAGCTATCCAGGTAAATCTATGAGACCTCAACAACAACTGACAGAGCTTCTGCCAAAATCTCACCTAAAATAAAATTCAAAGCAAGTTTTAAGGCTGCTCCCTTGACGGATGAAATTGCAAAAGAATCCAAAATTATTTTGGCAGCATTCAAGGTGAGTGGAAAGCTGGGAAAGGCATGTGGTACCCTGGGAGAAATATTTTATATCCCACCCTCCCTGGCACCCTGACCAATGTCAGGCTCTCCTTCTTTGGGGGTTTTCAAACAGAGGCTAGATGGCCATCTGTAAGCAATGATGATTCTGTGAACTCAGCAGGGCTCTAGTCGGGGGGGAGCTCTCAGGTACGGAGCTCCGGAAGAGAACCTCTAGGGGGCGGGGTGGTCACGTGGTGAAGCCCCGCCCCCTTCTTTACCCCGCCCTCTGCTTCGATCCTCATTCCGTTTGGGAATGAGGATGAAGCAGGAGGGTAAGTAGCCGGGCCTTCTGACACACTTCCGGTGATGTCAGGGGGTGTGGCCTTCTGTCATTTCCGGTGATGTCAGGGGGCGTGGCATATGCAAATAAGTTATGCTAATGAGTTATGCTAATGAGCTCCGGCAGCTCTTTTTCTACAACAAGACCCCTGGAACTCAGGCAGATCACGAGAGGGAGGGCAGGAAGGGATGCATCAGTGCTCAGTTCTTGTGGCCCTTTCTTACACACCCAGGGAAATGCTGATTGCCACTTTGGGGTCAGGAAGCAATTTTTCTCCAAGTCAGTTTGGCTGGAAATTCTGGAGGGTTCTTTTTTAAAAAATCTTCTAGTGTGAAACAGCAGTCACGGGGGGGGGAGGTATTTGTGAATTTCCTGCCTTGTGCAGGGGGTTGGACTAGATGACCCACTGGGCCTATGATACTGAACAGATAAAATATACAAATGAGCTGGGCTCAGGGGAGGGGAAAGGGGATAGACCACC
Source organism: Gekko japonicus (assembly GCF_001447785.1). NCBI lineage: Eukaryota > Metazoa > Chordata > Lepidosauria > Squamata > Gekkonidae > Gekko > Gekko japonicus. Next base: position 950,686 of record NW_015170292.1, on the reverse strand, counting down.
ATGGGAGGCTAAAGCATGCCGCACTGCCCAGCAGATCCATTTTAGGAAAACCAGCCTGTGTACCTGTTTTCCTGACATATGGGGATCCCCTTAAGGGATCTAGGGGTGAGGCCTTTTAAGAGACATGCCCAGCTTGGGGGCTGCCAACAGGTTACCCTCATGCCCGGGTTACTGTCCTTGTGGTGACTGTCCTTGTGGAAACCAACAACCTGCCATCCCATGATTCTCCCCACACCAGCAGGTGGGCTGGGTGGGACCGAGTACATCGACTGGTAGGCAGGTCGGTTGATGTCAGGATCTGGTGAACCCATGCTGTGCCAAGGCTTCTTACATCTGTAACCAATAAGAATTGTGGCCAATTTATTCCACATTCTATTCCAAAACACTGTGTTGTTTTATTAGTGGGTAGATGTAAAGGGGTCCTCGCCATCACTACCCTCTCCCCATCTTTAGGCACTGGGTCAGCAAAACATCTTTTTTTACTTAGGAGCCAAATTGTGGTCTTGTATATATTTTAAAAACAAAAACAAATGTTGGTGGTACTACTGGGAAGCAAATCAATGAATGTGGGAGAAGCCAATTTACAGTTAGTGATGAAAAATATGGGTCAAAGATTATCATAATGCTTGCAGATTAGATTAAACAGCATTTCGCAAAGACCTCTTAATTTTCCCATGTTATCGATTCAAGTGATGAAATTGTAAAGACTTCTCTGTCTCTTGCCATTGATTCTTTTTTATTCATTCTATGTGACCTATCACTCTAGGCACAGTTTTATCAATCCATACAATCCCTTTCTTGACTTTTTCTTTAACAAAAATAAAATAAGGACTAATGAAATAATTTTCTAAAGAACATCCTCCAGAAAAAATAAATAAATCAATGGATACATGTTTAGTCATCAGAACATCCTAGAGCTCCTCATTAATAAACATTGCACATTGAAATTCATTATTGCAGACTTACTCTATACTTGCAGTGGTGCTATTGTAGCTCCTGCTATTCTTTACAAGCCTTTACTTAGGACTGACAATTGTTGAGTTTTATGCTGCTTGCAGCACATGGACCCCATCAAAGTAGGAGGTTAGACAATAAACTATCATACTGAGGAATTGTCTACTGGTCAGTCTTTAAATCTTACAATTTATTTTCTCTGAATAGGGTTATTCCTCTTGATGGATCATATGATCCATAATTACTGGATAAGAGAACCTAAATATGGTTTGAATAACTGGGCAAGAAAGTTGCTGAACTGATATGCAGATTTGGAATGATCAGACTTGGGCTCAATTGGAAAATGAGAGTGGCTAGCTCACTATGAAAATGTAATTATTCCTCCTTACAGGTTTATGAATGCTATTCGTTTGCTTTTATCAGTTGAACAATGGTTGGAAGTCATCCATGTCTGCTCCAATTGGACAGTTTACAATTTTGGCTAGATGTCGTTTGAACCTGTGGCCTCTAATGTAGTATAGCAAATGTTATGTTGTGGTATGCTGTGCTTTCTTGCTCTTCTGTGTAGTGACTCCTCCTTTCCTCCTCCTGTTTGAACATATAGATCACTGTCAATTGCATGTGACATTTCAAACATCTGACAAAATGGGCTTTGGGTGACAAAATGGGCTTTGGGTGACAAAATGGGCTTTGGGTGACAAAATGGGCTTTGGGTAACAACACAAGTCCACATCATAAAGAAGGAGGGATAGTTTTTCCACCACAGGGGAGAAAACAAGGCCTTTTAAAATTTCTCCAATGAATTTGTTTCTGGGCCCTGTATACAAATGACAGAACAGAACGTAATATAGGAGGTTTTTTGGGTCTGAGACTCCAGAATTAAAAAAAAATCCAATCTCCTCCTCCTCTTCTTCTCTTCAGTTAATTTGATCTGGATGAACAGCTTGGCTAAGCTAGGCACCCACCAGGAAAAGATTTCAACAACTCAGGAGTGATCAGGTCCTCACTAGGGGACTTAGCAGTGGAGAAGGCCTCTCATTTCAGCAACCCATTGTGGTGTGGTAGACAGATCTGTCCCACTGTCTCACTGAACTGGGTGTGTGTGAATATCTGGCTATAGTGAACTTGCCAGTCTTTTGCTGAGGTATGAGCCTCCAATAAGGGGGGAGGGGGCTGCCTAAACCGAAGGAGATGAGTTCCCAGAACTGAGACTCCCTCTTTTCTTGAACTGCCAGACCTAATTCATGTCACTGCAATTTAGCAAAGTCATGCTTCTTCTGCCTGAGGAGCTTCTTAAGGAGATGAGATGACTGACAGATGTTCCTTTCTTACGATGGTGAATCTTTCAAGTATAGTATACTAGATCTTTCCTAGCAGTACTACATTCATGATCAAACCACCACCTGCTAAAATGAGTTATAATTTTAGGGGGTCTGTTATTAGAGAGCAGCAGTTTGAGGAGTTGAGTTACGGCTCCAAAGCACTTGATGGCTTCTGAACCATCCTGCATTAGTTCTTGATGCAGAGAACAAAGGTTGTCCTTCACCAGCGATTGAGCTAAGATGGAGTGTAACTGTGAGGACCACTTGATTCTCCTTACATAGGGCTGAGATCCCTTAAAGGGATCCTGGGTAGGACTAAGTAAAATGTTGCACCTGAACTGCAGCAGAACCCTTAAAGGGCAGTGGTCACTCTTATTTCTGTTGCCTACCTCAAAACAGTGGGTCTGGAGCAAGAGTGAGGGGGATACTGCAATGTAATCTATTGTGCTGGCTCCTTGTGTAGATAAGGACATAAACATGCCACTAGACACATCGAACCTTGTGCTGTGGAGAATATGAAGCTGATGGAGTGTCAGCAGTTTTAATAATCTTAAACCTGTTTTCTTTATAACTGTGTCTTGTGGAAATGGGTCCAAAAAGCAGGCTTCTTCAGCAGCCTGGTTGTTAATATGGGTTGAGAAACCGGAAAAGTCAGGTCCGGCATTGGAATCTCCACATAGCATGAGGTGAGAGTTTGGGAATTGTAGAGCTAAGGTGTCGAGAGTGGTGGACAAGTGATCCCAAAAGTTTCCCATGCTTTGGGGGTTTAAAGCTTTAGGTGGGATATAGATGTTAACAGGGCTCTTTTTGTCGAAAAAGCCCAGCAGGAACTCATTAGCATAATAGGCCACACCCAACAGCAGGAACTCATTAGCATATTGGGCTACACCCCTGACAGCACAGCTCATTAGCATATTAGACCACACCCCCATGTTACCAGAAGTGTGGTCATCCAGCCACACCCACCTTTTGCTTGTTATTCTGTTTACCTTGTTTGTTGTCCAAACCCCAGGGCCTTTTTTTGTAGCAGGAACTCCTTTGCATGTTAGGCCACAAACCCCTAATGTAGCCAATCCTAATGAGTTTCTGCTGTTGGGTGTGGCCTATTATGCTAATGAGTTCCTGCTGGGCGTGGCCAACTTGGCTAAGCCAGCCGGAACTCCGTTCCTGTGCGTTCCTGCCCAAAAATAGCCCTGGATGTTAATACAAAGGATGTATTGGCCTTGGATCAAGAGGACCTGGGTGTAGTCCTGAGACCCACTTTCCAAGGTTTGTATGTCAACGTTAAGACGGATGGATATGAAGACTACCAGACCCTCACTCCCCCATCCCTGGACACAGGTTTTAACAGCTGGGACTGCAAAGGCACAGTAGCCCTGAAGAGCAGGGGGGACTAGGCACCTGGGACAACATTTCTTGCAGACATAATATATCAAGCTGGCACAAGAACAAGAAAAAAAACAGGGTTGTGGAGTTTGTTCCCCTACCCCAACAGGTTCCAAGACAACAGATGTAATTGTCAATTGGACCTCTCTGTTTTATCTAAACCCCCTAAGAGTCTACAAAAATGCAACTGTTTTTGAGAGAAGACACTTGGCATGAGCCTGGGGGGGGGGGGCTTGTTATCTTCATTATGTACCAAAGTTCCTGTTGTTCCCAACTCATAAGCCTCAAGAAAACAGTTAAATATCTGCTCATTACCCTTACCTCTGTTGGGAAAATGAGTATACAAGTACCCTTTGGGCGGGGGAAACACACTTTCTATAAGAGGTGCCTCCATAGGCTTGGGTAAGTCATAAAAAAAAGGTTGGGCTAGGGTTGGCTTTACTAGAGCCACCCCTGTGTCTACCACTTTGGGGAGGGAAGCCTGAGGTGTTAATGAAGAGGATCCCTCCTTGATTTCCAGAACTCTAGACCTCAATTGCTCCAATCTATCAGTAATTGCTGTTTGTTCTGAAGATGGGAGAGCAGTGAAACAGCTTATTAGCTCCTCCAAAGCATCTTTGAGAGGAGACCTCTCTACATTGGCTTCTGCCTTAGTCTCTGAGCAAACAGGAGGGTTGTCCCAGCAGATTAGGTCTTGGTGGAAAGCGTTCAACTGGACCTCTTTTCAGATGCTTGTCTTTGACTGCAAGATTGGAAAGGTGCAGAGTTTTCTGGTTGAAAATTGGAAATTGAATTGTATTAATAAAAGCCCATGTTGGAAAAAACAAAAGCTTATATAAACCCTGCAATCCTAAACAAGTCAACTCAGGATTCTACACAAGTCTATTCAATGGGGTATAGGGCTGTGGTCACATGTGCCAGTTGAAGCGGAGGGGAAGAGAGGCTATTTCCTCTGGAGGAATTTGACACGCAGTTGTGAGATCACACAGCCCTTTGAAGCTGTGGGTGCAGCCTGTCACTGTGTGATCAGACACAACTGTGGGCGAGTCATTTTTTTTTGCCATTTATTTCCCTTGCACATAAATGAAGAATTGAGGAATCGCACCTCCACACTGAGGGCCCCCTATGGAGTATGTGATGATGCACATTCTGTGAAGGGGAGGGGAACACGGCACGGAGTTGGGATGGCATGATCAGACCATCCCAACAGCATGAGAGCATGCTTGAGCAATCAGACAGGGGGTAGTCCATCTGTGGCCTGTCAACAAGCATTAGGACTAGCCTTTCCCCGGTGCCTTTTAACTCCGCTTCTGTGGCAGAGCAGCACAAGTTGCCAATGACTGTGGAATGCTTCCCAGATGTTGCTGTCTGATCACTCCCTTTAGATCCGTCAGGCATTCGCACCTATGTCGGATCTAAAGGAGCGTGTGATCGCAGCCTAGGTGTTGGTTTTGAATGAAAGAATCTTCAATGTTTGGGAGGAAGGAGGTGACCTCTAAGAAGTGATATGCCCTGACCTGGATAGCTCAGGCTAGCCTGATCTCATCAGATCTTGGAAATTAAGCAGGGTCAGCCCTGGGTATTATTTGGGTGGAAGACCTTCAAAGAATACCAGGGCCATGATATAGAGACAGGCAATGACAAAGAAGCTCTGAATTTCTAAGAACTTAAGAACATAAGAGACGCCAATGTTGGATCAGGCCAAAGGCCCATCCAGTCCAACACTCTGTCACACAGTGGCCAAAAATACCAGGTGCCATCAGGAGGTCCAGCAGTGGGGCCAGGACACCAGAAGCCCTCCCACTGTTGACACCACCCCCAAGCACCAAGAAGACAGAGCATCACTTGCCCCAGAGTCCCTATCTATACCTTGTGGCTAATAGCCACTGATGAACCTCTGCTCCATATGCTTATCTAATTCCCTTTTGAAGCCATCCATGCTTGTAGCCGCCACCACTTCTCTTGCCTTGAAAACCCTATGGAGTCACCATAAGTTTACTGTGACTTGATGGCAAAAAAAAGTAGTGATGTGGTAGCATAGTTTAGATTAATGGGTTTCTTGTTCTTATGAAAAACACAAAAGGCTGATGCTTTCCTCTGCTATAGTTCAGTGGCATAGCTGTGCCTTAGAAGGCCCTAGCAGAAATAGCACAGAGAAATTCCAGAACAGTTAAAGGATACAACAGTAAAATATGATCATCCATTCTCCATCAGAAATGTGCTAGATGGATGGATGGATAAAATCAGTTACTAGCTATGTTGCAATTATAATCAGAGAAAGGGCATCCACTGCAATGATTTTTCCCTATCCTTCAAATTGCAAGAACAATTTCAAAGTTTTGCTTAGTTATTGAACTCAGCATAAGATCCTTGGCTCAAAATACCCACTAGGTGACATTACAGTAAAATAAACACACTTCATCCACATAAGGTAAGCCTATTATTCCAGCAGTCATACTTCCCAGTTTGTTGAAACATCAGAATTCAGACTCATTCAAAATCCACAGGCCTTGTCCAATTGTTTGCTTCAAGCCATCTTTTGGTGTTACAAACTGTCTGTGCTGCATCTAATGCAGTCTGAATTATCCCAGTACTCACCAATGGCAAGTCTTTCAGGCATTTCAAATTGCTTGGTCATAAATAGTGAATGCCCTGGACTCTCCTAATTACCGAGGACAGCTACTGCTGCATCCTTTTGGAAAGAAAGAAATTCTCTGAACTTGTCAGGGACTTAATAATAAATCATCTGGAAATGACTAATTAAAAAAGTTTAAAAACAGCTAATGGCCACTGTGAAAGATACCTGCCAGAAAGTATTTCCAAACATAAAATCAGTATGAAGAATATGAATTTGTCCTGGCGAAAAATGTAGACCCTCTCTCTTTCTCTAGACTCATGCACTAGAGAAATGTAACCAAGCAATAACTAGAGATGAACACAACATAAATTTGGGTGCCTTGATTAAATCAACCCACCCCCAGTTTTTCCCCATTGGTCCAAAGGAGTACAGAGAGAAAACAGTTGTATTGTGATGATGTACTACTGTGACCTTGTGATTTAGGTATCATAGCAAAAGAACTCCATGTCTTCCTTAAAATTTCTGGGTACCCACTAATAACAGACAGAAGACACACATTTTGAATTAAAGGATCTCATCTGGATTCTCTAATGTGTTAGAGCAATAATATCACTAATGTGCGTGCTCTATGCAGAATTCTCTATATATATCTTAACTAAGGCCATTCTTTCTTCACTCATGAGGTTTTGTTCCTCAGTTTTCTCAGACTGACAGAAAACCTTTTAAATCAGTTCCCTAAGAAAATCTTAAAGGACCCACTGATCCCCCAACCAGTTGTAAGTCAGCTTCTGAGAATCAGGCAGCTGCAAACTTGTTCAGCAGCTATTTGAACTGCTAGAGACAATCCAGAGATATACATGACTGGCAACTGTAGCTTTAAGAAATGAATGCCCTCAGTAGTTGTTGCTGAGCAACCACAACAGTGCTGCCAGCCTTCAAGTCTTAGTCTCTGTCAATAAAAGTCAGGGTGGGAGGAAGGGAGGGAGGCCCTTTTCAGAGCTGTTTTGTCCTTTGAGGGAGGACTCATTGGGGCCACACCTGCCAGCAACCACTGAGCAACTTGCATGACTCACCCAGCTTTGCTACTATTCAACAGAAGCCACCACATGAAAGCCAGTGTGGTGGAACAGTTAGAGTGTCCTCCTAGGATCTGGAGGATCCTGATCTGAAGTTCTACTCTGCCATGGAAGCTTGCTGGGTGACTTTGGGACTTTGTCAGACTAACCTACCTCTTTCTGCATGGACAAAATAGACGGAAATGATGTAAACTACTTCGGGTCCCCATTGAAACTAAAGGCGATGTATAAATGATGTAAATAAGCATAGCTGAAGATGGAGGGGAGATAATAGTAGGCTGGTTGGTGGGTAGGAAGGAGACAAGGAAACAAGGAAAGCTGAGACTATGGGGGGTGCCAGAAGAACAGAAGTAGTGAGGCGGGGGGGAGGGGAACAGGGGAAAGCAAGGTGTTCCCCGCAAGCCCTTGAAGGTTCCCTGCTGTGCAACTGAACCCAGTTCAGCCAGCACCACAAAAGTGAGCTCAGCTCTGTAGCAAGGCTGGCACTGCACAATAGGGTCTGACTTTTCCTGGGGAGAGGCTTCCAGGGGGAGGGAAGGCGGGAGAGCTGAACACAGAGGGGAGAGATAAAGTTAGTTTGGCTGGTGGGTGGGAAGGAGAGAAGGAAGGACGAAAGAGGGAGCGGCTATGGGTCCTTTCAGGAAGGGGAAAGAGGAAATAGGGGAGAGAAGTATCAGATGCCCCTCAAGATCTTGTGGGTCTCCATGAATCATTATATCATGCAGGCATTCTGCATCTGCCTGCCCACAGACAGTTTAAATTGGGCTACACTTGTAGCTGATCATCCTTCATATACTTTAGATTTTTAAAGTTTGAAATGACTTTTTACATTAATACCACACTAATGAAGCTATCTCATTAAAACAGGAATATTTTTATATTAGCAGTCATTAAGAATTCTATAATCAGTCTCCACTTAAACATTAGGGCCAGTTCCACAACTCGGTAGCTGATGTGTATCTGTAAACCTCTATCATCACATTATATAAAGTCTAACACCCTCAAAATTGATTTGCGCTATTAAATCTTAGGGGTTGCTCCATTTTTTAATTAATACATTAAAACACTTAAAGACCTATCACTGTTATTTTACTGAGAACAGTTTGCTATTTAGCTCCCCCCCCCCAACTGCAGAACTAGAAAATTAAATATTCAAAAAACCCTCCCTGTGTAAAGCAGGTAAACCAATCAGGTAATGTTGCATTCCAACAGCTGAATATTTATGGTAGACTTTGTATTGATGCCCACCTTTGGGTGGGCACCACATGTAAAACAATAGGAGCAAAGTTAGGTGGGGTCTGGAGATCTCCTGGAATAAAAACTAATCTCCAGACGACAGAGGTCAGTTCAGCTGGAGAGGGTGCACTATCTGGCATTTTACCCTGATGATGTCCCACTCCTCCCAAAATCCTGCCCTCCCCAGGCTCCATCCCCAAATCTCCAGGGATTTCCCAACCCAGAGTTGGTAACTCTACTTATATGCATGATATCTCTCCCTCACAACTCTGCCCAGTTGCTTCTAGACAGAATTGGGTCTATTTGAATATCTAGCTAGTGCCTGAAATAGATGCAGCATTACTAGACTGTAAAATCTGGTAAAAGTCCAGGGCCAGTATTGAGTTCAGCAGCATATTCAAAGGCTACTTACAAATGTTAATGTTTCCTTGAGTTTGCAGACCTTAGAAATACTCTCTCTCTCTCTTTTTCTTGTAGCAAGAGATTAAAGTCGATATATCTATACAGGGAGCCAGTTCACAGAAAATGCTGCCCTCAGGTTGCCAATCTTGAGGTGGAGGCTGGTGTCATCCTGGAATCACAACTGATCTCCAGACTATAGGGATCAACTCCTCTTGAGAAAATGGCAGCTCCAGAATCTAAGAGAAATGAATGTCCATCTCCAGAGATGGCTACCAAATCTCCAGGAATTTCCAAAGTCACAGTTTGCAACCCTAGGCAGGGGGGACAACAAAGACATAGCAAACTTTTAGGATGTGTTGATATCCAACCCTGGATTCTGATTACCACCGGCTGTACCATCTAGCTAGGAGCACACTTTAAAATCTCTTGAGAGAATATATGACTGTGATTTAACAAACCAGCATCTGGATGCTCTACATAAATATAGTTGAAAGAACATTTCCCTGGCAGTTACAAGCTTGACTAGTAAAGTAAGCAGTTTCTTTATTGCGGCTTCAGGTGGCTCATTACAACTCTATTGACAACTCAAATATTTTTAAGCTAAATCTCAGATTGTTATGTTAAAACCACTGAAAACTTTGTACACTCTGGGAAAAAAGGAAGGTGGGTAAATCAAAAAGGAATGTTTAGTTTGCGGCTTGTTTCCAACAAGATGAACACTTTATTAACTCCTGGGCACACCCACTGCTCAAAGTGCCCTACTCTTTTCTTTCCTCCATGTCTCTAGACCTTCCTGGTTCTCCTTGACATTCCAAGAAGCATAATAACCAGTGATATGGGACAAATATCAGATTTCAACAGTTTTTGTAGTTCAATCGCACAGTCGAGTCCGACTCTTCGCAACCCCATGGACCAGCTCCTGCCAGGCCCTCCTGTCTTCCGCCGTCCTCTGAAGTTTGCTCAATTTCATGTTCGTTGCATCTATGACACTGTCTAACCATCTCATGCCCGTCTTCTTTGACCTTCAATCTTTCCCAGCATCAGGGTCTTCTCCAGTGAGTGCTCCCTTCTCATTTGGTGGCCAAAGTATTTGAGCTTCAGTTTCATTATCTGGCCTTCCAGGGAACAGTCAGGGTTGATTTCTTTTAGGATTGACTGATTTGATCTTCTTGCAGTCCAAGGGACTCTCAAGAGCCTTCTCCAGCACCATAGTTCAAAAGAATCTATTCTTTGGCGCTCAGCCTTCCTTATAGTCCATGTATAGATGCAATGGCATCAGACCAGCTACATACATCTCCTATTTTAAATCTAAATAACTTAAAGGTGGTGAAATAAACACTAGGGTTTCTCATCCCGTTCTTTGCTACTACAACCTGGGATAGGAAAAGAACCAACAAACCAAGAGCCAATGATTAGGTCCCTCTTTATATAGCCAATTTGAATCTTACATCCCAGTTACTTCATTGGTTTAGTCCCAGTGGGCATATTGGGAGTTCAGCCTCTCAGGACCCTGTTGGTCAAGTGGTTTCCCATGGCCAATCTAGAGATGCTTTCGACCATTCACAGGTTGTTCAAGCTAACTAGCCAAGATTTATGAGTTCCCCCAGATATGCCAGACTTTGGGCATCTATAGTATTTTACCCTAGATGGGTTATCCACTTAACCACTTTTTACCAGCCTGGAGCCCCCCATTTCAGATGCAGAACAAAGGGGGATTGTAGAGAGAGACAACAGAACTGTCACCACAGAACTAGTTGGCCTTCCAAGTCCTTTCCAGTTCTAGGACCATAAAAACACAGAAACTAATATATAGCAAACAGGAAAGCAAGCTAGGATTTGGATGAAACTGTCTCTTTCAAGTTTAACACTTCCTAACACAGTAGCATACTACAGATACTTCACTGTCTAACTGAAATGTAAGATGAGTAGCAATGTGAAATCTGTCCTGAATTCACAGACAGAAACCCTCACTTTAATGTGATGGATATGGTAGATTCAATAATAGGTATAAAACACACATTCTATCACCATGGTACCTTGTTGCTTAAAGATCAAGAAAAGCATTTCGAGATTCGCAGTATGTCATCTCCTAATGTAACAAGCAGATGAGTTTTAAAATGCTAAACCAAAAAAAAATTAAGTCACAACATTACGTGAGTAAATCCAATTTGTGAAAAAGAAACCATTTAGTGAAGTTAGAGAGGGGGTTTCTGCTGGCATCAGCCGCTGGGCTTGCAGTTAGTAATGAGATTACTACAGGCAGATAATGGTTGTGACTAGTTCCATTATGGGGCATCAGTGGTTGCTACAAATATGTTCCTTTAGCAAACCATTTCTTATATAGATTGAGAACATAAGAAGAGCCCTGCTGGATCAAACCAATAGTCTATCCAGTCCAGCATCTAGTCTATCTAGTCACACAGTGGCCAACCAATTCTGATGGAGGGTCAACAACAGGGCATAGAGGTCAAGGCCTCCTTCTGATGTTGCCTCCTGGCTCTGGGATTCAGAGGTTTAGTTCCTCTGAATGTGGAGGTTCCCCTCAGCCATCATAGCTAGAAGCCACTGATAGACTGATCCTCCATGGATCTTTCTAATCCCCTTTGAAAGCTGTTTATTCCTCTAGTCATCACTACATCATCTGGCAGCGAATTCCACATTTTAATCAGTCTCTGTGTAAAGTAGTGTTCCCTGTTGTCCGTCCTGAACCTACTGCCCATCAGCTTCAATGGATTCCCTCAAGTTCTAGTCTTTGGGGAGAGCCACTGAAGGAAGCTGAACCCGTGCCCTCAAACAGAAAATGGTGGACAGGCCGTGGGCTTGACTGTCAAAGGGCCATTTCATCCCCCACTATCAGGGAGAAGCTTTTTTCTTTTAAATTGAATAGAGCTATATTGATAGAACAGTACAGCAATATGAGTGGCAGATTCTCTGGATTCCCAGCTTTCATTTTTGGAAAAGTGTGTCTCTAGCAGCGTCTGTTATGGAGATATGCCTTTTCCTTTATGTCTTCACAATGCAATGGGCTAGATACTTACTTAAAACAAATGAAAGCTGGGAATATACATATTGCTATACTGTTGTAACAATATAATACTATTTGATGACAATATTTAAAAGCCCCCACAATGGCAGGGGAAAAAGAAATGGCTATTGTGGGAGTCCAGGAACCTGTTCACCATTTTCCAGCTTGGCCACTTCTGACACCAGGGGCAAAGAGAAGCCTCCTGTGGGGATCATGCCAGCATGGTAAGTCTGGGGCTTCTTCTGTTTCTCTCCCTCCCTGGTCCTGCTGCCTCTGGAGGGATAAACTGACAGAAATAGTGCCCCCAAAATATACCTCCAAGTCCTGAACTGGTGACAGCACTTCTGAAAAATCAGGAGAGAGAGAGAAAAGTGCCTTACCCAAAATCTAGGATCTGCAATTATGGTTTCTTTTAATGCACACCCTTACCTCCTCTTATGGGAGGCAACCAGGCTTACTGTCTTTTTTTCATGTAATCCTAATGTCAAAATTAATTGAAACAGAAATTAATTGAAACAGTTAGCTTTGTAGAGGTAAGAAAAAGAAAGAAGAATTTTGCTAGCAATTATACTTTAAGGAAATAAAAGGTTGATATACATTTTAATCATTGTTTTTTTCAGTACGGGTTTGGGAAAAAATAGTATTTTCCAGGTTCAGATATATTGAACCCAGAAAATATTGGTACTTCCCAGTATTCCCAAACCCCAATACCGGTATGGTATTCGGATTCAGTAACTACTTGAGAATATATCCATTATTATACCTATTAGGTAAAGGTAAAGGTTCCCTTGCTCGAAAGCCAGTTGAATCCGACTCTAGGGTTGCGGTGCTCATCTCCGTTTCCAAGCCGAAGAGCCAGCGCTGTCCAAAGACGTTTCTGTGGTCATGTGGCTGGCATGACTAAACACCAAGGCGCACGGAAAGCTGTTACCTTCCCACCGAAGTAGTACCTATTTATCTACTTGCAATTTCTTGCTTTCGAACTGCTAGGTTGGCAGGAGCTGGAACTAGAGACGGGAGCTCAACTGCTGAACTACTGACCTTCCACAGCCTGCAGTTCAGCTTCTTAACCACTTGATCCACCGCAGCTCCATTATACCCATTAGGGACCTTTATAGTCAATGTTCCCCATAGGGAATAGTGGAAAATAGACCTGGGGGTATCTGGGGCTCTGTGGTGCTATTTTCTGAGGTTGAGCATCACATTTGCAGCATAGCTGCTGGTGCCTCTCCTCAACAACCTCCCCAAGTTTCAAAAAGAAGTTTCAAAAAGTTTCCAATTATACGGGTCCCCAAAGAAGGTCCCTTTATCCTCCATTGGTTTCAATGGCAGGTTAAAAGGGCAATTAAAGAGATCACAGTCCTTTTACATGCCTTCTCCAAGCCGCAAGGAAACCCTGAAGGCATTTAAAGAGCTCACAGTCCATTTAAACAGCTTCTCCAAGTGGCAAGTTCACCTGGAAGGCATTTAAAGGGACTGTAATCCCTTTAAAAACCCTTTAACTTTGATTATCCGGTGGTCTCAAAAAATTCCAGATATTTTCGGGATGTTTTGGGGCTCAATGATTTTGGATAGTTAAAATTCAGCCCCAATCTATATCCATCTGAAAGAATATTCAGAAAATACTAACAAGGTATTTTTTTGAATATTCTTCGGCTCAGATTTAGCCGAATGCACACCCCTATTTTTCAGTACATTAACAGTAAAGTTGGTTTACTTTAGACTCATACTTTATTCCATATCTTTACAAGAATCATAGTAATGGATGCTACAAAGCACTGTTTTAAAAACTTTACTTGAATAATATCTTTTCCTGAGGCCACAGCAGTCTATTGTGTCAAAGTCTTATGTCTGTGTTCAAGGAATTATCCACATGGTCGACAGAATGTTCCAGAGTTCTGTGTATGTGTTTGTGCCCCCCCATCACACACACACACACACACAAGAGAACTACTCATCAACATCCAGACAAATGATAAAGCATCTCACTCTGGTTTGGAGTGCTCTTTCATACATAAAACACAGTTCCCATTATTTGAACTAGATTGGCTACATTGGGTTCTTCTTGGTTTTATAGATAACTTCAAATACAGAATTATAAGTTATTCCTGCACAAAACAAACTCCTGACTCGATGAACTCTTGACAAGATGATAATATATTGTGTTCAAGAAAAAGAGGCTTCATGAGAAATTGCATTCCTTGTATCCAAAGCATTGCATCATTTTTATGTATTTCAAATGGGACAATCGAAATATGTCACAGAAGACAGGAATATGCCACATGATGGATACATTGCTGTACAAGTGATAACGGATGTAAAACATTGTGTGGTATTCAGTGAGTAAATATGACTCCTTGGAGTCATTGCTTTCTGCCATTATATAAAAAAACCCCTTCAAATTCAACCATCTAAAGTAGGTATTATTAATATTTTTTGCCAAGTAATGGGTATATTATGAGATAGGTGAAAAATGCTTCTGAAAATACAACTTATGCCTTTGAACATCATGCCTTAGCTGCCAGTATTGTGATACCAGGCCATAATTTCTTTTTGGAAAGTAGAACAATATTAATGCAGTCCTTTGAAGCCCCACTGTGTCTCGATGGCCCCGGTCACATGCGCAGGAAACTGCGGGGGAGAAGTGTGGCTGTTTGCCCCGGGGCAAACTAACACGCAGTAAAGTGATCATACCTCCTGTGGAGGTTCTGTGGAGGTACCGTGGAGCTTCCGTGGTTACGGAGAGGCGTCGATCACAACACATGCCTGCGCGCAACGAAGAAGCGCGCGGCGCGGCGAACTGGGTTTCTTTTTTTGTGTACACTACGAATGCGCATGCTCCGTTGAGTGCTTATGGGCAACCACGGAGACTTGGGAGAAAAAAAATCTTCTTCGCAAGGGGACATGGACGGGCGCCGGGTGCCACCGGAAACGCGATCAGACGCCCGCCCTTGCCCCGCAGTTTCCGGAAACTAGTACCTCCGAGGTACTAGTTTTTTGCTCCGTTTTATCGGCGGTTCGCCACAGTTCAACCACGGGAGCTCTACGCTCCCCAGATGTTGCCGTGTGATCGTGCCAGGTAACTCCGCCTCTCTTCCGTCTATTTAGCGTGGCTTCTGCTCCGTGTGAACGGGGCCAAAGAAAAGAAAAACCCTGCTCTTTCTCCAACAACGTCAGCATGGCAGAAATTGTTTTCTCCACTTCCATTTTATCCTCACTGTAACCTTGGGTTGACAGTCCAAGGCCAGTCCCAAGGCGGGCAACCGGCAGGAGAGTTTGGTGGGGGGGTACCTATCTGGCTGGTATCCCCCAGCACTGCAATGCAACTTTTAGCCCAAACCCAAAGCGACGTCAATGTGTTGGATCAACGCTCTAGCATGTGCCCGAGGGTCATCCCAACACATTGACTTGACTTCCAGTCTATGCCAGAAGTTATGTCATGACGCCAAAAGTTATGTCATTTCCCCCCATTCCCTCCCAGGCATAGCAAGAAGTGGCAGGGGGCATTGGGATGCTAGTGGGAAGGTTCTGGCCAGCCTACCATAACCCCATGAGGTAGATCACTCAGTGAGCTCCATGGCCTTTGCTGTAAACTGTGAACTGCCCTTCTTCCAAGAATTCAGGTTGATGTGTATCTCCCTCCCTCCAGCTTTCCTGACCCTAACTTTTCCTGTCCAATTTTTTCAGGCCAATTGTCCACCAGGCCTGTTCTGTATAGTCATCTGACAACTTTTATAATTATACAGTATTTTATGATTTTATGTGTAAATTGTTAATACTGTTTTAACTGTATATTGAATTGTTGTACACTGCCCTGAGCCCATTGTGGAGGGTGGTATATAAATCTAATAAAATAAATAAATTAAATAAATAAATATTTTCTATCCCCTCTCTCATAGCAACCCTATGAGGACATATAATCTAAGAGACACTGAATGGCTCAAAGCAAGCTTCATGTTAGGAAAGGGATTTGAACCTTGGTCTTCTTAGTCCTAAACAAGAATGCTCAAACCTCTGTACCATATTGACACACATAAGGAAAGCCTTGCTGGATCACACCAAAGGCCCCCCCCCCCGTTTGTGGATCAGCCCTTACCAACATAACAGTACATTTGCTATGTTAGCTCCCAACAGAAAGATTTTTTTTCCTCACTGCATATCAACTACATGCACTGTTTGGTTTTCAGCAAGTTGAAAGGGAATTTTTAATACTTGATGTTGGCTGTTAATGACCATTTCTAAGCATCTCAGGCATTCACCGCAGCCAAATTAAGAAAATTCTCCACGCTTCATATTTCTTTTTTGTACTGGAAGCCGGCAGTTGCTCTCTGTGGATTTGCTGCAACAACTGCTTAATGAAGAGAGCACCTCCATGCATGCTGAAGTAGAATATTGATACAGGGCTGGGATTGGTGTGGGAGGGGAACTTCCCCCTAAGCTTTTGTAAAACTACAGCTTTTTGCTTAATTTGCCTTAGCAGTTTTCGGTAAGTGAAGAAGGGAAACGGAAGGTAGAAATAGATACAACGTGTACAACACAACTGGCCCTATTCACAAGAGACTGTCCCTGTTTTCTGATTCTAGGGATAGTACACCACAGTTCCAGTTTTGTCTCTGTTGTTGCTTTTGGGAGATGACTCGTTAACTACTTTGTTGATGAGAACTGTTAGCACTGTCACTCTTCAGGGTTCAGCTCCCTCCCCAGGGTTTCTCAAAGGTACACCTATGATTAAGGAATGGATGCACCTTTTTTCTGGACCACACCTACATAAATGCTTGCATATGGACACTAAGGCACCAGGAAGTGCAGAGCATGGCATTGTGTGGTCTGCAGTTGCTAAGGTATGTTTTAATTTTTAATAACATATTATCTTTAATCAAAAGAGCCATCACTGTATAACAGTGTCAAATATATGGCCCGTGGACCAGAACCGGCCCATCCAGTGCTGTTATCCATCTATGAGCAACTGGTCACTACCTTTATTGCCAGATGACAGAGGCTGTGCATTATGTCCCTGTATACTGTCCCAGTGCTAATGAGTAATGGGCGATGGAAGTGGGAGGGTGAGCATCAGGGAGATACTTTAAGAAAATACTGTAAGAGTGTTAATGATTTAAGTGTGTTTGTATTTTGAGTGGGAAATAATATGTTAAATGGGTTTGCCTTTGTCCTTTATAACGTTTATATCTCCATTACCTGGCATTACACTTTATGGCAAACATGGCCCAGCCCAACAAAGTAACATTTATGTCAGATCCGGCCCTTGTAACAAATGAGTTCAACACTTCTGTTAGGCTGTTGATTCCACAGAGGAAAAGCCATTGGGCAGTAAATGAATACAGCGTTTCATCAAGTGGATATGACCCTTAAGCAGTGTAGAATATCAGCAGAGAGGGGCATGGAATGATTCTTGATATATGAATTGTGCTGTTACAAGCATGCCCTTATTTTTGCTTGTGATTGTTCTAAGGGAAATACGGTGCTGATACAGGTTTGCCACCATAGGCATCCCAAAACAACTCCCTCTTTTCCCATCACAATCTTTAGCTAAGGAAATGAGAGATAACACATCCTTACATGATGCATTTACTTGACTGCCACTAAGTACAGAAGGAGAAAACATGAGCTTTTATCAAAAGTTCCTTTCAATAAACCTTATAAGAAGAGAAGGAGGAATTGTATTTGGGACTGATGTTACCCCATGAGCACATGAAGCTGCCATATACTGATTTATACCCTTGGTCTATTCAAGGTCAGTATTGTCTATTCTTAGTGGCAGCAGCTCTGCAGGCCTCAGGCAGAGGTCTTCCACATCACTCACTAGGTACTGTACATGGAAACTTCAGAATACAAATTGGGAGCTCTACCACTGAGTTACAGCTCCTTCTAGCTGCATTCCCCCCTAGGAGTCACAGTCATATCTAGCTCAATCCAGAGAAAGACTGGCTGAGTTCTCACAAAGAGCAGATGAAGATGGTAAACTTGACTTTCAACTGGACCATTTCAGATTCACATGAAAGAATGCTCCATGCCATTTTTTTAAAAAATCTGTTGATAGAAAAACAATATCAGGAAGAGAGATTCTACCCTAGTATTCTCTCTGTTAGTTATCTATGGCCGAGTTCAGACTGTCAGTTTGAAGCGGGAGGGGGTCATGGCAAAAAAGAGCTGGAACAAACTGTTCTGGGTTTTCCCGTTCACACTACAGCAACTGATGCGGGAGCATACCAGGAGGAGGCAGAAGGGAACGTTCACACTGTTGGCCCAGAGGTTGGATGTAAGGCGCAGCTTTCTTTTTGTTAATCTGGAGATGTGCACTTATGAGCACATAAGAAAAATGTAGCTTTTGGTGTTCACACTTTGTTGGTGTGGAATAGACGTGGGATAATCGTGCTTTCCTGACAAACAGCCTCAAACAAATTGACAAATTGAACAGTGCATCAAAAACCGTCTTTCTGTTCATGATTGGCAAATAGGACAGGAGCCAAAGTGGTGGGTGGTTGACCATCCTTAGACCAGTGACACCCTTTCCAATAACAACAGCATGAACAGCTTACACTGAAGCTCTTTTTTTCAGTTAGTCAATTAGTAATCTGTTAACCATATGGCCACCATTTTAATATTTCGGAATCAAAGATCAGATATATTTCTTCAACACCAATGAGTCTATCTCAACTGACAATGAATAAGGCAATTATAGAAAATGAACAAGTATTTCTAAAAAGTAACAGTAAATATTGGTTGAATTCAACAACCCTTGGATAGTCTTCTGTGACCCCCCCTCTCCAATCTTAACACTTTTCATGTATCATGGTAGTGTGTTGATGGGAGCCAGATGGAGACTGTTCAAATGTTCATGACTTGTACTCATTGCAAACATATGTTCTTAGAATAATGGGATGGTTTCTCGGCATACAACAACCCAGATTTAAAAACCTATGATGAGACTCATAACACAAGAGAGATGCATAAACGCTGAGATGGGCACAGCTGGATGAAAAGAATTCAGGTACTTCAGCCTATAGCAGGATATGTTTGGTAATTAGTTCTCTACATACCACCCAACCAGAGAAATCAGCAAAATGGAGTTTTGATTTCTCCCAACAGGTGCATGGAGTGCCTACACCCCAAAGCAATTAATTTGACATTTTCCTCAAACACTATTTAACAACAAGTCGTGATCATTTCCCTGTAATTGTAAAAAGAGAAAAGGTTTACACATAACTTGCATTAAAGAGAGTAAGAGAAACATAAACCCACTTTATGCCAGTACTTGCATTGTTCATTGCATTTCCTATTGACAGAGTTGGAAAAAAAGAGAGATTCTTATATGTACTTTCACTGAAACAGAGTACTTCATACAGTGGCAACATACGCATGAACCAACAAGAACTGAACACCCCTTCGAGCATCAATATTTATAGGCAGTCTCCAGGGAGTTATATAGCTACTTGCAATTACCTCTCATACTTGCTGAATACTCTAGTGCTAAACTCATTACATATGACCCTGCCCTGTACATGCTACAATATGTCAGGCCATAGAATGTCACGGTGACACACTCCCAAACAGTCAACTGTCTGCCTTATCTTCACAGAATTAATGTGGATTTTCCAGTTCCCAGTCTCTCATGCCGTCTATCATTATTTGGAGAAAGCACTACCTAGATCAATGGGTCAGGCATTTAAAAATGAAGGTCAAATTCCAGATGCATTTCATCCTTGCCTCAACTGATGAGTGACTAAAACACATGTTTGCAAAGACTTTTTACGGCATTTAAGCACACCAGAGCAGCATCGTGACAGTATACTTCATGCATTAGAATAGGTAGTCAGTTTGCATGTTCAAAACATAAAGCACCACTCAGCCATAAGAGTTGAGTATAGCCTTGAGTGAGTCATTGCTTTCCAGCTTAATCTGCCCAGTGGAATTATTGTAAGGTTAAGAATTGAGGAGGTTAAGAATTGTAAAATCATTGCACAGTGTGGCAAGTGCTAGAAAAAGAGGTGCTGAGACAGATACCGTGCCATACAATACAGAGAACAGATAGACATCTGCCTACCCATTAACATTACAGTGCAGAGGGAGACACACAACCAGTCTGCTCCTGTACAAAGGAAGATGTGCGCCATCAAAAGCTGCATTGCTATGCTGATGGCCATTTCTGTCCAGTTTGCATAGATAGTTCCTTACTGAGCAAAGAAATCTGCAAGTGGAACTATTTTTGGTGTGCTGAGCTCTCTTGCTGAATTGGGATCACACACACACACACACACCTTGAATTGGTCCCAGAAACTGACTGGGACAAAGTGTAAGAGTGATATGGTTACAACAACCAAGAGTATATACTAGTGTAACCAAACGTATATATATACATACAACCTGTGATGATGACAGGTGTTTTGCTATGAATTGTGCTACTAATATTTTAATATTTAAACTAAGGTTATGTTAACAATTCTTGGTTTTAGAAATAATAGGGGGTTTTCTGCAGAAATTTTATTTTTCGCTTGTTAGTTTTTAGTGCACAGAATGAGATTATATCTACCACTATGTGGGTTACAAGATTCGGATTTAACAGTTCTATTTATATTCCATCAACAACACTCTTGCTTTAGGGTTGTTTATGGAACAGGATACAATCCATCCAGACAATTACTGTATATTTGGGGTCACAGCATCATCACTGGAGTACTACAGTGCTAAGGAAACAGCCACAATAATTACAAAGTGTTACCAGTTTTAATGCCTGCCTATCTCCTCCCTGGCAACCAAAAATGAACCTGGGTGAGATAATAGAATGCACATGTTTTCTGTGCGATAGAGGCAGCCTGGGTGATAAGCTTGAGAATTCCCAAAATGTTGCCTAGACTGAATCACAGAGAATGCACAGTATTGCATCTTACACACAATAAAATTACTCCCCCATAAATCACACACAATATATACAAATAGGTTCAAATGATAACTATCTAAATGAAAGGATCTGATTGCTCCCATGGTCATCTAAGAAACAGGGCTCTGAAAACATTCCTCTGCTCTGACACAACAGATGTCCCAAAGTTATAGCATTGTATTAATAGAAGAAGCTATGCACAGCACATCAACTCGTGCGGCACATGAAAGACAGGAAAGAGACAGAATAAATTTAGAGTCCAGTGGCACCTTTAAGACCAACAAAGATTAATCAAGGTATGAGACAGTTTTCTAGAAATATGGAATGCTTTTCAAATGACAATGAAACAATCTTCATAGCCCTGAACCATATGCATTCACTTATTAACAAAGAAAAGTTATGTAGGAAAAACGCCACTGAATGTAATGTTACAACTTATCTGTTGGTTCATAATGTCAAATAGCCCCATAGGAATTCAAAACAATCCTTAGTAGTGCATGGTCTGGAAGAAAAAAAGAGAGAGAGAGAGACATACCTCAAAACAACAGAATATCGACCAAGATCCAAAGTGTGACACAATGGTTAGGGTGCTAGGAGGTGTGGGATTGTGAGGATCCAGGTTCCTACTCAACTCACTGGGTGTCCATGAACCAGTCAGTATTCTCCTAGCCCAATTTACTTTACATGGTTGTGGTGAGGAAAAAATGAAAAGTGGAGGACATGTTCTTTCTCCTGAGCTCTTGAGAGGGCAGGTGCAATAACAAAATTGAAATAACTAAAGCTGGCATCTTAGGGTCTTGTTACAGAAAATGAAACATGATGATGTGTGATTTCTTACTTTGTCACTATGTTGGTAAGGTGGATACATTCCAAAGACTTAACTGTGTTACTCTATGAGGGCAAAAGGGCCCATGACATCTTAAAGACTAGCCAATACATTGTGGAAAGATATCCTGCCTCCAGAAGGCACATTATAATGGTTAGCCCTGTGACAACCTAAACATTAGGTTTTATAAGGATAGGGATGAGTAGCTTACATGGTTCCATTTTGCCTTGGATTCCACTCTGGTTGTCCTCTGCTTTTTGCCTCCTTACTTGGAATAAAGAGTCAAACACCAAGGATCGGATAAACTAAGGGCCACTTTATTTAACATATTAACCTGTAACTCAACAGCAAGGGCCAAGTGACTTGTGGTATGGTCAAGGCCAGGGGTCATTCCTGACCCCTCCATAGATGTATAATGGGAAGCCACCCTGCCCTGGTTCAAGTCAGTATATGTGGCTCACACCCATCTGGTACAACAAGCGGCAATGCCATGGAGATCCAGTCACCAAGCCATACAACTTAGGTGGAGGATCAATCCATGCAGTTCCAAAGGTAGTCTGCCTTCCGAATCCCGGGTCACAAAACACAAAGGCTAATCCAGCCAAGCTCCTAGCCCCAAAACTGGGGTTGTTAATTGGTTCTCCCCTAGCCACATATCATTCACCAGCCCCATCCAGCCCAGCTTAAGTGACCAACCTAACAAAACAGCACCACCCTATGCCAATTTCACAACCTGCTGATAAGCCATACAAGGTGGGCAAAAAAACACCCCCAACCATAGCCAATCAGTCGTGGATCAAAAATTCCTATCTGGCCCACACAAACAGGGGACCAGCCTAAGCCTATACAGCAATCGGGGTGGGAAGGTGGGCCAAACAACAAGGTGGCAACTGAGGAGGTGGGTGCAGAGCCGGCCATTAAAGTGTGCTGGCTCACCCCCCCCCCAGGGGCCCAGATGCTGTGAATCAGCATCTGTGCCCATTCATCCTCCTTCAACGGAGGCAAAGGCGGACCCCGGCAGTACAGCCATTGGCTGTCTGCCGGGTGGGGCCGGATTGTGGTGAGTGACACATTCTGCACTTAGAGAGGATGAGGAGGAGGAGATTGGATTTATACCCCACCCTTCACTACCTGAAGGAGTCCCAAAGCAGCTTACAATCTCCTTCCCTTCCTCTCCCCACAACAGACACCCTGTGATGTAGGTGGGGTTGAGAGAGCTCTCTTGAGAACGGCCCTTAAGAGAACAGCTCTGAAAGAACTTATGACTGACCCAATGTCACACCAGCAGCTGCATGTGGAGGAGTGGGGAATCAAACCTGGATGTCCCATATTAGAGTTCATGCTTTTAACCACTACACCAAACTGACTCAGAGTACCAGTACTAGCTCCTCCCACAATATCTTCAATGTAAACATCAGTTTTTAGGTAATCCAGAAAACCTTAAATCTAGCTTCACTGAGGAATATATCTTATCTGTTCAGCAAAGTCTGAGGCTTTCCTTCAGCCTAGAAGCCTCCCTCAACTGCAAGTGACTCTTCTGTTAGAGGAAGACTCAAAAGTGTGGAGGACACCTTCAAACTTTGCTGAGCACAGAGGTAGGGAATAAACCGATAGCCTTACTTCTAGCTAGTGAGAAGAAGGCCTAGTTTTGAATCCCTGACTAGAAAACATTTCTCACTCTAACAAAAGGCTATTACTAATAAACCAGCAAACAAAATTCCCGATGGGTTTAACTCCCCTCACAAATGATTAGAAATGGGTCTATTCCAATCTGCGTGGGTCAGCATAAATAAGGGCATTTTGATTTTTAAAAAGAGAGACTTAGTGAATTGTATTTCCCTGTGCGACATTTTGTATTCCTTCAGTCACTCTACAGGCAGAAGTATGCTTTACTGCACTACTTGTCTAGATTAATAATGTCACCATCTGAAGTACTTGTTGTATAAAACCACATTTCCCATAATGGAACCAAATGGGACTACAGGATGTTAATTAGCCTTATGGCTTTGCATTGCTACTCTGTATACAAACAATGGCATTGTTGCATTACCTGTGCCTATTGGATTCACATGGTTATGGGGGGAAAACATATACATATTCAGCCTGAAGCATATTAAAGCGTATATTACTTTTTATGTTAAGAGTGGATGAAGGAGGGAAAGTAATGCTGGATATTATTAGTTAGAAAAGAACAACACTAAAACATTCATGTCTTGTTCTTTCAATAGGTTCTGTTTTGTGCTCATTTTATTCTAATGTTATGTGAAACTGCACAAGAAAATGGCTTGCATTTTTTATTAGCTCTGCCTCCTCAGCCCATGAAATTCTACAGATGCCAACTCCAGTTTGTTGAGATAAATCAAGTCTGCACAAACTTGCAACCCACCAAGTCAAAAATCAGAGTGCCAGCATGTACTGTGATCTGCCAGTTAATCGACAATACTCCTTTCTGTTGTAAACTGGCAGGAGAAAAAAAAAGATGGCTCATTGAAGCCTCTCCTGGGCCACCATTTTGTTTTGTTTTGGTGGGTTGCAAGTTGAGAAGGCTTAAATTGTTGGGATTGGAAAGACTGGATTCTGAAGCATACTGTTTGGAAACCATGTTGTTGACAGACACAGTTCAAAGCATCACGTGTGCTGATGTGCATACAGAGCTCTTGTACAGAAAAGATTGTGGGGTGAAGTCACTTCCTCCATTGAAGAGAATGGAGATCCCCTTGCAAGTAAAGGAAATCCATGCATACACGGGATCACATCTAGTTTTAATGAATCACTGGATTGGGATCTTGGGAGGCTTTGAAACATTGGTCTGTTCTGAAAGAGCAAAAAGAGAGAGGAATCCATTTTTTAGACTACTAAGCATTATAAAGATCAGGCAAGCCATGTTTCACTGAGGGAAACATAAGCGAAGAAGGGATAAATTGATAATGTTGTTAGATGGTCTGAAGTTAGTTCTACACTGCGGCCTTTCTCTGAAAACGAATCAATCTTGTTCCATCATTACCCACATGGCGAATCCTAACAGATGTGGATATCATATTGCACCACTGAAACTGGAGGATATTACAAAATTGAAATAATGCCACTTCTGAAATTTCTCAGTTATTGAAAGATGTTTGTTATGATTTGACTCTGCTACATCTAGGGCTAGTTTGCTGGACAAGCCACCCAAGTGACTGACTGGGATTGTTTGGTGAGGAAAACATCAAATGCAAGGTCTCTGTTTGCTCCCAGCCATCAGCAGCATGGGAGGTGACTGGATTCAACCCCTGAGCATATCATCATCATCATCATCGACCTTTATTGGCATAGTATTACAGAAAGATAAAAATAAGATAAAACCACAGAATTTACCACAGTAGTAGAGGAAAAGGTTATAAACAGTTTAATTCAGAATAACATATCCCAAAAGAAAATGGTACATTAAAAACTAAGTGTTAAAAGTGCTTGCCCTTAGCTTCCATAGCAATGAGAGGAAGTGAGCTACAGATGCAGTGATTTGATGGGTTTTATCAGAAGGCAAAATAAACTCATTATCAACAGTCTTTGCAGAAGGCAAAGCCAAGCCTAAACTGAGACCCACTCACCAGCAATGCAGACTCAAGAAAGGGTAGATTTCCTTACATGAGGTAACAAATTACCTTGAGTGTCCCTGACCACCTCTCATTGTTTGGATTGCCAGGCTGTGCCTGGTAACTGGTGCAAGAATTGGTGGGTGGGCAACATCCCAGGAGAAAACCTAAAAGGAAAAAAAAATAAAGCCTCAACTATTTACAGGAGTTTCTGATGATTCATAGACCTACCTACCAGAAGGGACAAGAATAGCTATAGGGATTGCCAGGAACTGTATGGTCAGAACATCCTGTAAGTAGATGAAGCCTGACATTCATTTTTAATTTTTCTCTCCAGGATAATTCCCCCCCCCCAAAAAAAAAAATTGGCTCCAGGTTCCACTCCACCTGCTGATCAGGTGAGCATCAGTGGGCAAGAGTGACAATTACCTATTGGTTTCCTGCCATAAGCTGTCATTCAGGAACCCTCCTTATAGTTCACCAGTGTAAGCAAAGGTAGGCTTCCACAATCCTTTTTTAACGTAAGCCAGTCTGTGCTCTTTCTTCATAGCACCATATTGCTACTCCCATGACTCTACACTAACTCCCCCCATAAGACCATACATCACTTTAAGATAACTCTAGCTAGAATCTCTAAGCCAGTGGCACTCAGCCCTGGACTCATCATCATCATCATCAACCAAAAAAGCCACGTGACTTCTGCATGCTCTGAACACTGCCCCATCAAACATACACACACCAAAATCAACATAAACTGTTAGAAAGAAAACCAGGAACGTAATGGGAAAAGAACAGAGAATTTCAGAATGGGATATAGATGTAATAATACTCTAAATATATATATATATATATATATATTTTAAAAAATCAAGTTCCCTTAGGAAGACAGCAATTGTCGATGTCTAGTTGCAATGATATACCGAGCCGCTTTTACTTATATTTATTGTATTTATGTAAAGTTGTTTTATGGATTGATTGTTTTATCTATGTTGATTTTATTAATGCTGTGAGCCACCCTGAGCCGCTTTGGCGGAAGGCCGGGATAAAAGTCGAATAAATAAATAAAATAACTTTTTCTTCAGTGTAGCAGCAACAACCATTCCAAATGGCAGTTTGCCCTGCATTTTTCCTGTCTTCAATGGCAGCCCTTCTCCCACGCGTTGGGTGGGTCTCTGTTAAAAAAAAAAAAAAGTAATGGATATTCCATCTGCCAATTTAAAAAGCCCCCTAGTGGCATGTGGGGGTGGCAGTCATGGGGACTAGGGCAGGGGAAATGGCTGAGTTGTGGGCAGGACCAGAGAAATCCAGAATTTCCTGCTCACATGACAGCCTGCCCAGAGTTGCTGCAATGTCTCCCATAACTTTGCGGCAAAACAGCTTTGGGAAAGATTGCAGAAAAGTCGGGGGGAAACCAGGGGAGTGCACCAAAGTACCACAACACTGTGGATAAGTAGGAGAAGACATTTCCTAACAACATCAAACCGGTGGCACATGTGGAAATAGCCACTATTGGCTTCAATGCAATATCAGGGATAGCTCTAGTTTTGCAATTCATAAAAACTGCATCAGTACTCTATTTTGTACAATCCTGAACAAATCAGTCCCAGGAAATATTTAATGTATCTCTTTCTAGATGGCAGGGGGACTATTGCATGTACTCTCCCTTCAACATTTGTGTTAAGTTTAGTGATAAAAAACAGGAGAAATGGGTGTAAGAAAACATCTGTCCAAGTTAATTATCAGGTATGTTCTGATAAGCAAAAAAGTTACACACTACACAGGGGCTTTACACATTATCAACAACAACAACAATAAACAGTAGTCTGGGCTACTCATTTTTATTTGACAAGGTCAAAGATTTTGCAAAAAAATTTTGAGAGCCCAAGCATTCCAAAGGACTTTTTATCCTACTCTTCCACCAAGGATCTCAGGACAACTCCCACAGATTTCTTGTCCTTCATTTAACTTCATAACAATCCTGGGACATGAGTTAGCCTAGCATTGCCAGTCTTCAGGTGGTGGCTGGAGATCTCTTGGGAATAAAACTGATCTCCAGGTGACAGAGATCAGTTCACCTGAAGAAAATGGCTGCTTTGGAAGGTGGGCATCTATGGCATTATACCTCAATTGGATTCCCTCCCCTCCCCAAACACCACCCTCCTCAGGCTCCATCCCCAAAATCTCCAGGTATTAACCAACCTGGATCTGGCAACCCTAGGTTAGCAGGAGAGAAAATGATTGGTCCAAAGTCACTCTGTGGGCCTCACTGTTGAATGGGATTTGAACCGGGGTTATCTGTGGTATAGGTGCTGCGGTGGCTCAAGTGGTTAAGACGCTGAACTGCAGGCTGTGGAAGGTCAGTAGTTTAGTAGTTCGAGACCCGAGTTGCTGCATGACGGAGTGAGCTCCTGTCTCTAGTTCCAGCTCCTGCCAACCTAGCATTTCGAAAGCAAGAAATTGCAAGTAGATAAATAGGTACCACTTCAGTGGGAAGGTAACAGCATTCTGTACACCTTGGTGTTTAGTCATGCCGGCCACATGACCACGGAAACATCTTCAGACAGTGCTGGCTCTTCAGCTTTGAAATGGAGATGAGCACCGCAACCCTAGAGTCGGATTCGACTGGCTTTCAAGCAAGAGAACCTTTACTTTACCTATCTGTGGTATAATTCTCTAATTACTGCAAGACAAAAGGTCATTGGTTCAAAGAGTGGCTGAAAATACTGACTCCCAATCAAACATTTTAGTACCATGACCTAAATTTGTGATTGGAATGCCAGACAGTTTGGTATGGATAATGCATCAGGAGACCTTGCCTTTTCTTACACCAGCTAAACAAACATAGGAGGAACAGACATAATGAAGAGTGTATTTTAGAAAACACAGGCTTTTAAGACATTACAACAGTTGACCCTAAATTATTTTCAGTCTGTTTTTGTTTGCAGGCTGGGCTCCCCATATAACTCATTATTAACGAGACATGTGTTCAGTCTCGGATGATGATATGTTTTTGATTTTCAGTTCAACACAGTCTTTGTAATGGGGCTTGCAGTAATAATTGGTAAAGGAGGAACAAAGAAATACTTACGTGTGGGGATGCCCAGTGAGGAAATCATTTTAAAGAGTTCTTAAAACTGACAGATGACTTTTAGGTAGGGAGCCAAGGATTTTAAAAGATAAAAGGAAACAAAATATCCAAAACCTATTTTTTCATCCCCAGGCTAATAATCTGATAGAGCCGATGAAAAATACTTTTTTTTCATCTGTGTTATGGGAGATAATAGGGAACATTTATCAACTTATTGTTAGCAAAGGATTTATTTCCATGCAGGAGGAGAATTTGGAAGCTGATCTGTATAAATCCTGGTTCTATTTTTTAAAAAGGAACTTCTGAAGCAGTGATAAGAGAATTGTTATCTGTTTGGGGTTTTTTTCCCCCCTAGCCAGAGTACTATGAACTACTAACATTAACATTAGTCATACCTAGGAAAAGAATAAAGATATTTAAAGTGCGTGTATACATGTACCTTTTATGTTTCATTTTTGTAACTGCAGGCTTTCTTCGACACTGAGGACCAGTTTACACATGTGTCAGAATCAAATGATAACTTTTTTTCTAGATTGAAGATGGAGGTTGGTATAATTTGAATGGTCTCCTGCCCCCCTTTGTATCTGAAAAACACATCATGAAAATCAGACTGGCCTAGTCTTTTCCTTACCTTCTCTCTGTCCAACATTCATGGTGTTTTCATGCAGTAATACTGAAGTATCTAAAACTTTTACCAATAGCTGGATATGATATAGGCCAGATACCACTTGATTCTAAAGCTCGGTGGACACATGCAGCAGATTGAGATGGTACAACTCTGAGGTGGTAGAACGGGCTGTACCGCTTCAGATTGCAGGTGTCACATATTTATTACTCCCTTACGTAAAAAGAATTGACAAATAAACTAATAGCATAGCAGAGAGAAAGGCTCTACCACAGTTCATTGTGTCTTGCTGTAGTTTTCTATTTACACAGAATATATTCATTCATTTATTTATTTAGGGTGTTTTTAACCCACAGTTCTCCACTCAATGAGGACTCAGTGAAACATATTGCTTGCCACCAATGGACTAATACAGGGGAGAAAGAAGGCAACACCATCCCTGACCTTGATGAAGACAGTTTTTCCTTAGGCATGCAGGCAATGCCTTCCTTCCTTCCTTCCTTCCTTCCTTCCTTCCTTCCTTCCTTCCTTCCTTCCTTCCTTCCTTCTAGCTACAGGAACAGGAGGGGAGTGGAAAAGCAAGTGGCAACAGCTTTGTCCTTGATTAAAACAGTCTCAGAATTGTAATTCTGGGGGGGGGGGTTATATCTCCCATGCCTTCTGAGGTAGACTAGTCCATTGTCCCAAGCAGCTTCCTCAAATTAGGACACGAGACAATACATATGGGTTTAACTAGTTTATTCAAATAGATGATGTGTATAATAATTTATTAAAATACGCCAACATGTTTTAAATGTGGGCTGTACTGTACGGCCCTACCAATGCTGCCATCATTTGAGTAAATCCACCCTGGCTCCAAACATGACAGCCTTGTTTATCCATGCCTGCACAGAACATGCTGAAAGGCATAAAGCTTCATTCCCTTCCTCCAATATGCTGTAAGCCAACAAAAGGGCTTGAAATGATGCTGCTCAGCACCAAAGGTGTTTCTTCCCAACCCATCCCATTGTAAAATGAATGACAGCACAGACAGACCCCCAATTTCAAACAACTCCTCACCCACAATAATGGAACATTTAATCTGAACAAGGGCACTGGGACCAGAGCTTGCAATAAACTTTGCTGCCACATACACCCAGACAACACAATCACTGGACCTAACAACATCAACTATACCATCAGAGGCTCATTCACTTGCTCATCTTCTAACATTGCATATGCCATTAAATGCCAGCAATGCCCTTCGGTTCTCTACATAGGACAAACAGGACAAACCCTACGCCAGAGGATAAATGGACGCAAATCTGACATCAGCAATCACAAGCCTGTGAAACCTGTAGGAGAACACTTCAACCTTCCAGGACATTTGATGGGTGACATCAAGGTAGCTGTTTTATTACAAAGGAACTTCAGGAACAGAATGGAAAGGGAAATTGCTGAATTACAAGTTATTACAACACTTGGAATGAAAACCTCCCCAGGACTCAACAGGGATATTGGTTTCTTATCTCATTGCATATGCTAACTCATTCAGTTCTCACATATGTATTCTCATACAGAGGGACTACCGTATTTTTCGCTCCATAAAACGCACTTCCCCCCAAAAAAAAGTGGGGGGGGAAGTGTGTGCGTCTTATGGAGCGAATACGGCAACAAAGAGACGCCGAGTCTGGGAAGAGGCGAGCCGAACAAAGGAGCATGGGGGTGCTCCCGTCGCACACCCAGCCCGGCCTCCGCTTTTGCCCCGGGTGCCAGGGCCTCGCCTTACCGCCACCTTGCCCTTCCTCCTGCGCACGGGGAGTCCTGCCGAGGAGCCGGGGTCCGGGGCAACGCTGGCAGTGGCGAGAGACTGGCGGGGTTGGCCGGCTGGTGCGGCGCTTAAGTAGGCTGCCGAGAGGAGAGGCGCCTCTAGAGGGTGGCTCCTCCCTCCAGCCCCGGAGAAAGCACCGCCGCCACTCGCTAGCCAGCCAGCCACGTGCGGTACACTCGCCTTCTCGCCCAGCCCTGCTGGGGAAGCGGCGTCGTGTGCGGGCAGGCCAGGGACGAGCCGGCTGGCTCGGTGGAGTTGCACGTGGGGCTGAGCCGGGCTTTGGCAGAGAGCGTCTCTGTCCTGTTTTCCTCCTCTAAAAACTAGGTGCGTCTTATGGTCAGGTGCGTCTTATGGAGCGAAAAATATGTATACATCCTCTGCATTTTAATGTATTTCTTTTTCCAAATAGTATATTAGAATACTGAATGTAATACAAGGAATATTGGAATGTTTGGCTGACATACAATGCTCCCACCTCAAAAGAGAAAGTTTAAAAAAATGTGGTTAGGTGATCTCCACACTGGGAGTGAATGGAGAGTCTTAGATTTATTTTGACATATTTATTCCTTTACAACTGTTGACCTTATAACCTTTGCTTATTATTGAATTATGGTTTTGCATAGGTTAAAACATCATCATGTTACATGTTAACTTGCCATTCAGCTCATCTAGAAGTTTGAACCTTACCTCCTGTTCCACTGTATTTGAAAAAAGTGTGCGTGCACACGAAAACTCATACCTTGAATAACCTTTGTTGGTCTTAAAGGTGCCCCTGGACGCTAAATTTGTTCTACTGCTTCAGATCAACATGGCTGACTACCTAGACTGTTTTTCTGTCACAGCTGATGCCTTGGGCTGCTTGCCAATTATCTCTACCTATGCTGAGCAACATACCTGCTACTCTAGTTATTCCCTAACCAGTCAACAACCAAGCCTATTTAAAACCATGCCCCAGGAGACATGGTTAAGGAGGAAGACCCATTGCTCAGTGGTAGAGCACCTGCTTGGCATGCGGAAGGTCCCAGATTCAATCCCTAGCATCTCCAGTTAAAAGGTCAGGTAGCAGGTTTGCCACCACTAAAGGGTAATGATGTATGTGTTTGTGTTTGTGGAAGAGAGGTATGAATAAAAAGTGAAAGTGAAAGTCCTCTGCTTGTCAGTCAGAGAAGACAACAGACCAAGGTGCTGAACCAGTCTAAGGCATCTTCACGTGTATGTATAGTAGAATGACTTTAAATAAAGATTGTTGCGAGGAAATACAAAACACTTGAACTATTTTTGCAAGAGGAGATCTGGAGTCTTGCCTGTTGAGGAAAAATCAGTGACTAATCACTAGTGTAATGCCTATGTGGCTTCTCTAGTAGTCCAAGACTGGTCACAATGGGGGTCAGCTGGACTCACTTTACCAGGGAGTCATCAAAAGATTTTGAACACACCCTGGAATGTTCTTTATCAACAATTTCCTTACATCAGCCTTGTTTTCTGTTGTCTGTGTTTACAGATTAACATACCTCATCTTCGTCATTAGATTAATGAACAGACATTGTTTCCTGTTCTTCCTTCTCTCTCCATCTTAGCTTGGCGAAGGATCTGCAGAGCAGTATCAGTCTGTTTCCCTTGGCAGAGTTTCCCTTATGTGTTGTGTTGTGTTGGTGTTGTGACTTGAATTTGTGCAGTCAATGGCATTGTCTTACCCTTTCACTTCCTCCTGCCAACAGGAAAAAGAATTAGTGCTTGGCACCGATGGCTGCCAGTGAGCCTGCCATGCTAAACATTTGGGTTTTATTTATCTTGGGTACATTTCTCCCTTTTCATCCAGAGGAAGGATTGGCACTAATGCTCGATAAGCAAGATGACAGCTCGGCAGTTGTGAAAAATTATCCTATATCTAAAGGTTTAAATATTGTTCCTCTTTTGTTATTCCAGCTGTAAATTTTTACCAAATGGATAGGGGGGGGGGGAGAGAAGTTGTCCTTGCAGGTGTAGCAGGAAAGTCTATAAAATTGGGAATGACAACACAAACAGCTTGAGGTAATAAAGGGAGAAAGTCAAGCTACGTAGATGCTACCCTTGTGCCAAAGTAGCCCTCCATCTTAGTTCAGTTCCACCAGATAATGTTATCTCGACATTCCTAGCATTAGAGGATTTCCCCATGAACAGCTGCATTTTCTTCACTTCTGTAATGATTCTCAGCAAAGGTGTATCCCCCCCCCCCCAAATGTAGACAGAGCAGTGTGAATTCCAGCTTGGCTGAACTCTTGCTAAATAGGAAAAAAAATTCCACAGCAGTACTGCAAGCGGCACAAGGACATAATGGTGCTGAAGTAATCGGATAACGGCTCCTTGGAAGGATACCCCCTGGGGTAGCTTTATGCTCCTCTTCCAAGCCAAAAGGCGCCATGCTGTCGCCACAATGACATTGATGCAATGGCCTTCTCAGTCAGCACGACAGCATGCTGGAAGAAGAATGAAGAACTTTTTCTCCTCTGGCTCAAAATGTGGTTTGACGTCCTGAAGCATGCAACGAGTCTACTGACCAGAGCAGGTCATGTCCAGTAAAGGGACCTCACGCTGTCAGCGAATGTTCAGAAAGCTGGACTAAGATTACTTTTAAAAGAAAAAAGCTGGAAATAACTGAACAGGATAGTTATATGAAGGGTACTATACTGTAAAGCGTAGGTTCTCCTTCTGGCACCTTCTACTTTAATAAATTGTCATGCAACCAGGCTTAGACAGAAAACAGAATATGGACTATAACAAAGACTGTAACACCACCCTGTATTTCAGCAGTTCTCAGCCCTGTTGCTCCTGTGTGCGGGTTTGGAATTTAAAACAATTTTGAATACTTAGGTAAAAAAATTTTTTTAAGTAATAGAGGTCTCCTCGCAATTTGTGATCGAACAGCAATTCAAATACAGTGGCATTTGCATATCGCTGGTCCTGACCCACTGTTTGAAGAGCAGAGTACAAGAGTACAAAAGCTGATCATTTCTCACTTAAACATGAATCCTGTATGATATGGAGACATAGGGATGCCAGGCTCCAGGATGGCTTGGAGATCTCCTGGAATTACAACTGATCTCCAGACTACAGAGGTCAGTTCCCGTGGAGAAAGTAGCTGCTTTGAAGGGTGGAGAGTATGGCATCCTGTCTCTGAGGAGCACCCCCTCATCCCCAAACCCTGCTCTCCACAGACTCCACCCTCAGATCTCCAGGAATTTCCCACCCTGGAGCTGGCAACCCTATGCAGACATGTTGACTATCTTTGCGGGATCTTTGCATTTTTTATGTTAATGATTTATGCTCCTTTAATATCAGAGACCTTAATGAAGAAAGAAAATGACTTACTATTTAATTATATTTTTTATTTCCCAGAATAAAATAGGGATTGATTTTCATTATTTGATGCCACTCGATTGCACAGCCAACGAGAGCAAGGAGATATATGTCACTTAATTCCAGGTGTCCAACTGAATGATTTAGCTTCTTGTATCTTTAATGATCAATTTAATAAATCAATAATGTTATAAAGTGTAAAGATAAATTATTACAAACGAGGGCAATAAAGAAAAGACTCCTCTTTAATAGGAACAAGAGCAAGCATGAAGATGAATTGGGCAACGCTGGGCTTCCAAGAGAAAGAGTCAAAGGACTTGGCAGCATTTGGGAGGTTAGAAATCAGGGAGGCAATGAACCAGAGCCAACAAAACAGGCAGGATTTTCAGTTTCACTTCATTTGTTTTCCACTTCCCAGACTGGTGTTGGGCCAATCACTTTCTCGCACCTTAACATAACATGTAGAGTTGCTGTGAACATAAAAGAAAAATGGAGGACCATGACTCTGAACTTTCAATATGCCTGCCCTCAGTTTCCAAATAGGGCTTCCAGCTCCAGAATGAAAAATTCCTGGAGCATGGGGAATGGAGCCCGCAGAGGGGGAGTTTGAGGAAGGGAAGAATATCAGCCACAGAGTCCACCCTCCAAAGCAGCCATTTTCTCCAGGGGAACTGGTCTCTGTAGTCTAGAAATCAGTTTTAATTCTGGGAGATCTCCAGGCCTCCTAGCTTCCAAGTAATATTCGGCTTCCTTCATTTGCATTCCTAACTTGCCTTGAAAGCCTCTTGCTGGGGTCTCCATAAGTCAGCTGCAGCTTATGGAGGACATTCATGCATAATGACACTCACCCCAATTCTACCTACCAGCAAGGCTGCTTGCTGCCTGCCTATGGTAAGGTCTATCCGTTTCCCAAACGTAATGTAAGTGGTCATAGAACACAGTGTTAGACTAAGCCAGTCCATGGGTCCATCTAGGTAGCCATCTAGGACCCCAGGTGGAGCAAGGTCTTTTCCATGGAATCCTTCATGGGGATATTGCCAGTGACTGAGCCCAGTACCTTTTTGCAGGCATGCTGCCATTGACCCATCAGCATGTTCCACACCAGTCAGCACTGTGCTGTGGTTGTTTCTGAGACTGTAAACCTTTGTTCGTACTTTGCTTCATACTAGAGGCAGGGGCTTTCATGACTGTTCTACCTATATCCAACAGTTGTGATAGTTTGACCCACAAATCAAACAGTCATTAAGGCTTATAAAGAATGCTATGTATCGCAACCTGAAGCACTACAACATGATAAACAAATCATAAGAAAATCCTTGAACCAAGGTACATAATCAACGTCATCTCCGGATTATATAACAACTTTTCAAAAAATGGATCAGGAGATATTATAATGGTGCAAAAGCTCTCTGTTTCATAAGTGCTAGACAAGACGTCTTAAGAAATATTAAATTCAGATAGGACGCTGATCTCAGTTAACATTCAGGCTCAAAATATCGGCGTCCAGGATCCATTAGAAACATAGCAGCATATTTTGAGCCTGAATGTTAAGATCAGCATCCTATCTGAATTTAATATTTCTTAAGACTTGTTGTCTAGCACTTATGAAACAGAGAGCTTTTGCGCCATTATAATATCTCCTGAAGAAGATCCATTTTTTGAAACGTTGTTATATAATCCGGAGACGATGTTGATTATGTACCTTGGTTCAAGGATTTTCTTATGATTTGTTTATCATGTTGTAGTGCTTCAGATTGCAATACATAGATAGCATTCTTTATAAGTCTTAATGACTGCTTGATTTGTGGGTCAGACTATCATGACTGTTGGCTTTATACTTGTTTACTGATCAGGTTGTGTTTGTCCAGATTTATTTTGTTCTACCTAGATGTCAGGGACAGGGACTCTCTCTTAAGCCTTCTCCTGACAAGCTTGTCTCTCTAGTGGAACAGCCTACCACTGACCTCTCTGGTATAGTTTACTAGTAAGTATCCTTAGAATTTCATCCTCCCCCCCATCCCTGACACCTTACTGCAACTCATTCCCAGGAAATGAAGCATAGTGGCTAGGAATAAACGTAGATTTTATATATACAACAACAAAAACGAATCAGCCGAATTCTACTCAATATATTCAGTGGAGAAGAGGTCTTTTTTAAAAAATAAATCAAACAGCCACAGTGATAGAAAGAGGCAATCTAAAAGGCTACCCTACCTTTTCTTGTCTCATGAATTCATAATAGCTTCCAATAAAGTATTAATTGAAAATCAAAGGCCTCCTTTTTCTAAAGGTCATAAGCAGATGGTTGCTTTAATAAAGAGGGGGGGGGAGACTCCTTCATTGCAATACTTCTAGCTCTTTCCTTAAAAAAAGCAGAGCTTTTTGCCGGCAAAAGGAAATATATCTAGGGAAATTGGTTCTCTACTATTAAATAATCTTAATAGATTCTTAAAGCATATGTGAAAATATATCTTTAAAAATATGTCCAGAAGGTTGAGACATGAACATTGTATATAATACTGTTACAAGGAAGACTGTTATTAGAATGACGAATAGGTCAATGATAATTGAGAAGAAGGAGCCAGAAATAATTTTGATAGGATATAAATCCATCCTTCATTTATTTTGTCATTAATTTATCATGGCAACTAGGACAGCTGAATTAATCGTGGACAAGATCATTTCAACGGGTAGCATTCACATCACATCCTGAAGCTATTGTCTATCTAGGGAGCTCTATTCACTACCAGGTCTTTAAAAATATAGATATATGAATGCATTGCTGCATAGGTTCTCCATATGCAAGACATACAAATAAAGGCTTAATAAGTGTTGGTGGTATTGTACTGTATTGTATTCTGTATTGTATTATGTGAAATTAGAGTGTACAGGGTCTCTCACAAAAGGTCACAATATAATGTTCCTTTCCTCTACCAGCTGCATGTATGCCATATGTGCTAGTAGTCTTCTGAACATAATGTGATTTACCCCAACCATAAATGCTATAACACACTCTCATTACTGCTTAACAAGTATCCTGGTCACATTCTTCCCCAGGTTCTCAGTGTATAATGTGCAGCCTAATGTCCAGACACAGAGGCCATGCACTCCAACTGTCCTTGATTACCAAGCACAATCCCTATTTCCTGGTACCTATCCCTGGTAAATCTATGTTTCTTATTTTGTTCCCATTCTGTGTGCATATGAAGTCTTAAACTTGTTTGCAGATAAGAATTGCTATGTGTTGCACTCTTCCAAATTCCGCTCCTTCCCAGGAGTCTCCGTCTATGAGTGATGGTGGATGCATCTTGTCTTTAGCGCACATGCGTATAAATCAACACACAAAAACACTAGATCATCATGCAATACCCAGCCTACTATCACAGTTTGTTCTGTGGTACATGTTGAACTGTTGCTAATAAAATGCTTAGGAATGAACTGTTAGCAACACTTCAGTACTAAGCATAGTTACACACTGCTTAAGAAAGTGTAACTCCACTTAAGATTGGACTGCCAAGAACCATTTCCTCTTGGCTTCAATATAGCCTTGAATATAGGCAGCTGCAGATCAGTGCAGCATACAGCTGACAAGACTTCTACTGAGAGGGAATTTGCCCAGGTGATGGGTTCCATTTTCTAACTGTTTTCAACTTTAGGAATTTCTCCAAATATTCAACCAAAACAGATTCCCCTATAATTTATATATAGAACAAGCCACTTTGGGATGTTCAGGAGAAAGTAGGACCCACCTGTATATTAGATCCTGTGTTGTCCTCTGAAGAAGCAGAGAACAAGACTTCACCTTCCTCTGTGTGACAGCCATTACTCCAAGTGAGGGGAGAAAATAATTCTTTGCTTTAGAACTTAAGACTCCTATAACTGAAGTCAGAGTTTGTCCCCAAATTGTACTTGTTGGGCTCTGTTCGTGGGGTGTTTGTGCCCTGCTTTGCTGTGTATCCTCAGTGTGGCTTCTTGCTGTGCTCAGTCCTGCTTTGGAAATGTCTGTCAATTCTCCTGATGATTTCACTCTTGAGTATATCTGCAATGTCTTCCCACATTCCTGACAGATATTATATCCTCTTGTCTGCTCTTGTCTGCTCTTACCCTGGATGTATACATTGCTTACCAGTAGGGAGACTCTTCGGGATGATGATAGAACCCTAAAAACTCACTTCCTTTTCAGGCTTTGATGTCCAAACTGGGACGGTACTGATGAGCGATTGCCCTCGGTCAGCATCATTTTTACTGAACCGTCCAACAAAAGGAAGACTTATTTCCTCAAGCCAATCAGTGATGACTTCAACCTTGAAAAAAATAGATATATGGAATATTCTGAAGAATTACATGATTGGGACATTTTGCTCAGTCAAGGAAAACTTGGATGTACCCGTGGCTCTTTCCAACTGGGACTTAATTAACTCTGCTGTGCAACTATTCAATAAAGGTAAAGGTAAAGGTTCCCTTGCTCGAAAGCCAGTCGAATCTGACTCTAGGGTTGTGGTGCTCATCTCAGTTTCAAAGCTGAAGAGCCAGCACTGTCTGAAGATGTTTCCGTGGTCATGTGGCCGGCATGACTAAACCAAGGTGCACGGAATGCTGTTACCTTCCCACCAAAGTGGTACCTATTTATCTACTTGCAATTTCTTGCTTTCGAACTGCTAGGTTGGCAGGAGCTGGAACTAGAGATGAGAGCTCACTCCATCATGCAGCACCCGGGTCTCGAACTGCTGAACTACTGACCTTCCACAGCCTGCAGTTCAGCGTCTTAACCACTTGAGCCACCACAGCTCCTAACTGTTCAGTAGGATGCAGCATATGTAACTTGTTTTGGCTTGCACCCAAAATGCAGGGTTTGCAAATGTTCATTTAGCCAAGAGTTCATAAATACTAGCTGAACAACCTGATCCTATTAGATGGGATACTTGATAGACTATTGAGTTTGGATTCAGGGAGATCCATATCAACAAAACACTGTCATGGATAATGTAAGAAAATTTCTTCACCCAGAAATGTTGTGAGTCTTTTTTTAACCTTAAATGTTCCTTGATACTTCTCAAATGCTTTGACCATGCAGAAACCTTCACATTTCCCTTGCCTATGAAAAAAGTGTTAATGTGTAAAACCTTTCTCAGAAATGTTAACATTGTTGGCTTTTCTCAAAATTCCTCAGAGGTTTTTGCCCTAGAAGGAAGCCAAACATTTATCCCTAAATTCACTTTTAGCACAATTCATGGCAATTCTGAACATGATGTGGCCTGGTTGAGATACAGCCTGAGCAAACCTGCCTCATTGTGCTGTTATATGATAAAATATACTAAAAACATCCAAGGTATTTGCTGCATGGCAGAGTGTAACTGAAATTATTAATGCTGTGACTACTAATAATCATGTCACTCAAACCACCTTCAAGCACTGTTTGTGATCTCCAGATCTCATCTGCTCTGAACTAGTATCCATAAAATAAATGGATGATGTGTGCAGAGACACACGTGAGTGTCGATATCCCAAAATGAATCAAGATGACTGATTGTCCTGCTCTACTGTCATAGTTAGTGTTATGCATATCATGCTTAGTCAAAACTCTGTAATCTTAGGGAAAACACAGTGTTCCCATCAGTCATTGGAAAGTTACCTACTCGATATAAACTGTTCATAAAACAGTGGAAATAAAAGTCCAAACCCTAGACACTTAAATCAGTCATCTGTTTCCTGCACCACACAATCATTCACGATCATTATCATTACGTTTAGCCTTTCTATGTCTTAGAAAACCCATTGTTTAACATTCAAAGGGAGGTGTTTTTCCCTTGAACCAACCTTGAATGCTGTCAAAGTCAATTTGAAGGATTTCATCCCTGTCGTGCATTTCTGCTGCTCCATTATATATCATTTGCATGCGGAAAGAGCTTATCCCTGCATATCATTAGCACACAGTGTCTACAAAAAGGCAACCCACACAGAGAGACCTAGAGGAAAATCTCATTTTGATCCTTCCAAGGCCAGATCTGACACGGGTAGAAATTTTTATTCTCTAGTTTCCTCAGAAATTTCCATACAAATTCAACATTGATTACTGTTTCCAATATTCCCCCTCCCTACCCAAATTTATGTGGGTTTAGAAATAAGCCCCAGAAGTTCAAGATGCAAAAGTTCTAAAATATGGTAACATACTTTCAGAGATGGCTCTTTTTGAACCATGGGACACACAGAGTCTTGAACTTCACCTAAGAGACATTTCAAAATGGCTTTGCAGGTTCTTTTTAAAAAGTTGAAGGAATCCAAAAGAATTTTAAAATCCTAGCCAAGTTTCTTTGAGATGGATGGTAAGGCAGAGGGATCCAGTGTTCCCTAAATCGTCACAAGTGTCACCTACACTGAAATGCTGGTGTAAATGTTGTGGCTCATCAGAAACATTAGTTGGGATCAAACAAGGTTTCAGTAAGACCTCTAATGCTTTTTAAGGGAAGTTCCTCAGAAGTCTAATTTACCTTATTGTTAAGACTTTTTGCAGCCCCTTCCTTTTCCCTTGTTTTGACTATTGAGCATACATTTATAAAGCTTATACCCAATGCTTAGTCAAAAAACATATTACATATATATGATGTATTTCTCATGGCTGACAAAGGAAGCTTTGACACTCTTGGTAGTTTGGTGTAGTGACAGACTCTTCTCTGGAGAACTGGGTTTGATTCCCCACTCCTCCACATGAAGCCGAGTGACCTTGGGTCAGTCACAGTTGTCTCAAGAGCAGTTCTCCCAGAGCTCTCTTAGCTCTGTTGTGGGGAGGGCGGTGCCTGTTGTGGGGAGAGGAAGGGAAGTGAATGCAGAGGTCGATTCGGGGGGATCATGGGGGATCGCAGTTCCCCCGGGTGAGGTGCGGGGCGGGGCACATGACGAAGCCCCGCCCCTTGCTTCCGGCCGCCCCGCTTCTGACCCTCATTCAGCCAGGAGGAGGCAGGAGAAGAGGGAGGGGAAGTTGCTTCCTCCCCGCCTCTCCCCACCCCTGCTTGACTGGGGCCAGGGAGGGCCTTGGCGGGGCTTCCTCACACTCCCGCCGGCCTTGCAGGTCCACCGCCGGTCCCCTGATGTCAGGGTGTGTGGCATATGCTAATGAGTTATGCTAATGAGTTCCCCTAGCTCTTTTTCTATGAAACTACCCCTGAGTGAATGTAAGCCGCTCTGAGACTCCGAGTGAAGGGATGGGTATAAATCCTCCTCCTCCTCCTCCTCCTCCTCCTCCTCCTTGCAACCAGACTCGAATCAAACTGTTCTACTGCAGACCAATATGGCTACCCTCTGAAACCGTATTATGTACAGTAGCATATTAAGTGGTAGAGATCAGTCCAAGGATATGTAGCCATGTAAACAGGTATATGTATAAACATTGTAAACAACATAAGCAAAATGAACAGGGCTATATACAAACAAATGTAAAAAGAAACTGAATAGGGAACTTCTGTTCCTCCCTAGTGTTCAAAGCAAATGCGTTAAAACCACAGCTACAGATGTGATGAACTTACACTGAGTGTGTGGCACCACAAACCATGTTAGGGGTTTTTTTTGCCTTCCATGTGTCTTGATAAGTTATCTGGGGGGGCAGAAAGAATAATCCCCTCACCAGTGTAGGTAATTTCCACATACCAAATCATTGTTATCAAGCAAGCTCACAAGCCATTTTCATATAAGCAATCCATCTTTTGCTGGTCAGCTTTTCCTCTCTGTCTACTTAGCTAATTGCATGAGTATCATTGGAATGACCTGGCTCAGCACTGCCTGTTTAGCACTAAAAACTGAGCTGGCACATTCATGTTCCCTTGATAACCTCCTAGCCGTGCCATCGTTCTGGTACACTGCTTGTGGTTCAAATGCCATCACTGTCAGCTCAATTATGGAGGCATGAAAGACCTTCTTCCTCACCACCAAGCGATATAAGGTACCATGTGGGAAAAACCACAGCATGAACAAAACCGAGGGAGAATGGTCCTCTCACTCAAAAAAAGGGACTGGAGATGTTCATTGGCTTTGACAGGGTGATGGAAATGTACAGAGAGATCTTGGCCAAAAGCAACGATACTGATAATGAGCTGTGAA
Organism: Gekko japonicus; assembly: GCF_001447785.1. NCBI lineage: Eukaryota > Metazoa > Chordata > Lepidosauria > Squamata > Gekkonidae > Gekko > Gekko japonicus. The sequence continues at coordinate 908,463 of NW_015170292.1, read as the reverse complement.
GACTGCCATTCAAAAAATAAATAAATCCCTCATAATGGGCCAGTTGTGCACTGCAGCAACAGATGTTCCTAAGCTCCCCCTAGCTTTCAATTGCCTTTCAGAATTTTTAAGTGCCGTCTGTGCAAAGAGAAGCAGGCTTTTAATAAGTGAACATTTTTGTAGATCGATTAGTGCCACCCAGGTGTTGTGGCTTGGGGTTATTCGGTGAGAGAAAGTCAACTAACTCGGGACACACAGTTTTGTTGCAGATTTCTGCCTCCTCTTTGTGATGATGGACTTGGATACTCCAAGGGTTTTTCCTGTCAAGTCTATGAGATGGAAGGCTCAATTAGCACCAGCAAAATAAATAATATACTAAGACTTTTTCTTGACATGCATGGTAAAAAACGTTCCTGGAACGTACAGCATTCTGAATACGGAATACTTGAGAGCTCTACCACCCCCAAACAAACAAATACAATTCCACACATCTTGAACATGACCATGTCCTAAAGAGCACTTCCTAAAACTTTAGTTTTCTATGTGCAGGGGTTTGTTGTTGCCTTTTTAAGTATGCCAGGAGCATTCAAGTAGCATATTCTCCTTGTTATAGTCCTAAAGTCAGAAAGGTCTCATAAGAATAGATTTATCAGATGAATACTTTGGTGTAGTGGTTAAGTGTGCGGACTCTAATCTGGGAGAACCAGGTTTGATTTCCCACTCCTCCACTAGCACCTGATTGGATGACCTTGGGCAAGCCGTAGTTCTGATAAGAGCTGTTCTTGAAAAAGAGCAGTCTCTGTCAGAGTTCTCTCAGATCCACCTACCTCACAGGGTGTCTGTTGTGGAGAGGGGAAGGGAAAGGAGTTTGTAAGCCGCTCTGAGACACCTTTGAGTAGTGAAGGGCGGGGTATAAATCCAATCTCCTCCTCCTCCTCCTCCTCCCCCCACATGACCAGATCTAACAGTTCCAAGGTCTGTTACATTCTCACATGAGAAGTGAAGGAGCTTCTGAGATCCTCTGTAGACCCATGACATGTCAACTCCTCAATCTAACATTTTCAATTCAGCAAGGAACAGAGGGGGAAGAGAGTATCAGTGAGGGTCACAACTGTGTACCTATCTATTTCCTTTTTATGCCACACACTCTTCAAGGAGCTTGAAGTATATATGGCTGTCACCTTCTCCATTTTATCCTCACATTTACTTTGTAAAGCAAGTAAGGCTGAGAAAGAATGGTTCATCCAAGGCCACTCAATAAGCTTCAGGACACACTGCGGATCTGAACTACTATTTCTGCAATACTAATTGAATACTATAACTACTATTCACATGGGCTTTCCCTTGCTCCAAAACTGTATTCATGCCACAAATCAAACCTGACAGGTTACTGAACAATATACCTCATTCTAAATAACATAACAGAAGTTTTTGAACATGCTAGAGCTACATCTCCAAACTTTTGGAGACTGCTGTTTAATGATAGAACACTGTCTACACTGTAGCCTAGAGCATCTACTTTATGTTGTATAATATTCAGATTCCCCTAATGAACAGCCCAGCCCCACTGGCTCCTCTTATGCCCTGTTCCTCATTCTCCAACACACTGGCAAAGAGCAAATGTGGAATGTTGGTCAAGAGACCAGAGAAAAATCATGGGCTTCTGTGCTTTTCCTCTTTATATGGAATGCCTGCGATCTTGGAAGAGCCCTCTGCCATTGGACCAAATACCTTGTCAAGTTGCCTGTTCGCTTTCTGCAAGTTATTGTTTTATTTGGCTCCCATTTTTGAAATCGTTTCCTCAGACTGTTGGGCAAGCGGATGCTGCCGGGCAGTGTTTATGGGCCTCTAAATGAGAGAGAGAGGCTGACTGTGTAATTTCAGAGTGTATGCAAATGCAAAATGGGGCTGTACCGTGCAAAGCATACATCAGAGCTGAGCTTGAATGGCTGTGCATGTCCAAAAAGCACAAGGGAATGTACCAGTGACAGGCGGCAGGTGTGGGTTTTAGGACAACATTCCAGGCAGCAAACTCAACTAGGACAATTGCACTGGGACTTAACGTCTGGCCTCATTCAAAAGCCCCTCGCCTCATCAGCAACGTTGCCTGGAAGGCTCATGTATTACATTCACAGATCAGCCCTCATCTCATCCTCATTATATCAGCTTCTGACATACAAGATAGAGACCTACAGGGCAAAACAAATAGAAATTAAACAACAACCTGGAACCCATGTCACTGGCTCCACTCACAAGGTCAAAACTGGGCCCAGTGAATCTGTGCCAGATTCAACTCATTTTGCACTAAACATTTCTCTCTCTCTCTCTCTTTTTTTTTACACTGTCCCCCCTTTATAATTTGGCCTCAAAATGTCATACTTAATTTAAGGCCAGATGAGACTGTTTGGAGAAGACTTCATATAATTCAGCCAAGTTATATTTGGACCATACAGTGATAAAACTATAATGTTTTTGATGGGGCAGTAGCGTGTGTGCCTTTTGGAAAGCGGAGAGATCGAAACCAGCTAGTTCTTTGCAATATGGATTGTTCTTCCCAATCTTCCCAGAATTTTGAAGGCTTTGCTCAGAAACTTCTCTTGAAAACAAGAGTTTGTTGGCTGCCTGCCCCCTCCCAATGGCCACAGCATGGAATTCATCTTCCTTGGAATCAGCACTCAAACAAACAAAGAGGCTTTTTGTGGAAAGAGGGTGTGTGTTTAGTTGCACATCTGAAAGCAAATGTTCATTTCTAGGTCTCCCATGACTGAAGGCAAATCCCAAAAGAAGGAGAAGGAAGGAAGGCAAGTGAGATGAGATCACTGTGTTTTTCTAAGCACTGTAGAATGCCATGCTTTGCTCATTAAAACCATGTATAAAGTTGCCTTATACTGATTCAGGTAGGTAGTCGTGCTGGTCTGAAGCTGCAGAACAAAGTTTGAGTCCAGTGGCACCTTCAAGACCAAGAAAGTTTAATTCAAGGTATGAGCTTTCATGTGCAAGCAAGAAGTGTGCTTGAACACTTGAAAAAAGTGTGCCTGCACACTAAAGCTTATACCTTGAGTTAAACTTTGTTGGTCTTAAAGGTGCTACTGGATTCAGACTTTGTTCTGCCTTATACTGAGACAGTCTATGCAGCCCAGCATTCTCTTTGTGACTGGTATGAACTCTCTGGGGTCTTAGGCCTGCTAGTCAAGTTGGAAATTTAGCAAGAGACTAAGTAGGAAAAACATGTACTCTAAACATAAATCTATGAGCCACTTGAAAACCTGTAGAAGAATGATCATGTAACACCATCATCTCAGAGAGGAACACATTGGTTTTACAGAGCTGTGAAGCCACATTAGCTGTACCTGATGACATGAAAGTTTGTGGTGTTAAAAAAAATCTTTGAAGGTTTTGTGGATTTGTGCGCATGCACACGCTTTATCAAGTAACGTGCAAGTGTGCCTGCACACTAAAGCTTATACCTTGAGTTAAACTTTGTTGGTCTTAAAGGTGCTACTGGATTCAGACTTTGTTCTGCCTTATACTGAGACAGTCTATGCAGCCCAGCATTCTCTTTGTGACTGGTATGAACTCTCTGGGGTCTTAGGCCTGCTAGTCAAGTTGGAAATTTAGCAAGAGACTAAGTAGGAAAAACATGTACTCTAAACATAAATCTATGAGCCACTTGAAAACCTGTAGAAGAATGATCATGTAACACCATCATCTCAGAGAGGAACACATTGGTTTTACAGAGCTGTGAAGCCACATTAGCTGTACCTGATGACATGAAAGTTTGTGGTGTTAAAAAAAATCTTTGAAGGTTTTGTGGATAACATGCTCAGTTAATGGTGGCTTGATTTGTGTCAGGCGCTTTCTGGGTGTAGATCCAGAGACTTATCCATTTGGCCAAGGGTTCTTCATGGGCCAGAAGTGATATACTGAACATCTTCAACATCATCCACTAGCATCAAGGTGGCAGACCTTCATCTCCCTTATCCTCTTTCCATCTCCCTATAAACATTATATTCCCTTCCAGATCTTGTCTGAACTAGAAAAGGTACCCATGCTTTGTTAGAGGCATAATTAAAAACCAGCAACTGCTACCAAGTTAAGCACACTACCTGGACCTTGGAATACCCTTGCCCACAAAGCTATTCTCTACGAGGCCACATATCTGTACCTGGAATAAAGAGCATAACTGAGTAGAACACTAAAACCAGATTACACAATTGGAACAAATGTCATCTGGGAGTACACTCGGTGGCTAGCGAAATGCACCTGCTGCAAAGCAGATGTCTGATACAGGGCAAACGTCATCCCAATCCAATCTATAAATCCCAGAGTTGCAAGCAATGTTTCACAGCTGGCAATCGCAGAGAGCAAAAGGCACAGTTGGTTCCGTTGGCATAACACCCTGTGTTTTATTTGTCAACAAATGTGTTTCATGATCTGTCATTAACATTCTGATTGATTGGCCTGCTATACTGGCATAATTCTTCTCTCCCACCCCCCTCCACCCTATAATGCTGTTCTGTTTCAGAAATCTGTTTGAAGAATTACCGACACTACTGACTCGCTGGCAAAGGGAACTACTGGGCAAAAGAATGGCAAGATTATAATGTTCATTCCTGGACAACATGAGGCTGGTCTACAGACTTGGCTTGGAAGGCCTGACGACAGTGTTTTTTCATAATATTTATTCCTATTGTGCCAAGAGTTGCATTCTCTCATTTCACTGACTCATAATCATAATACTGTTAGCTGTGTAAATCACCAAAACCAAGACACAATCTACAACCTCCTCAGATGTTAATTGGAAGGCTTTACAACCACAAACAAAGTCTTCTGTTGTGTTTGTACATTTTCCTGTGTAAAACCAAGCAAATATACTTAAAGTAAAAACATGTTGACTTGCTGCAACAGATCGGGGTACATCTGTCAACATTTCATATTTTTACTGTGGTATGGAAATTTGAAATGTATAGCATTTGTACATACTTGCCAACATTTTTATTTTTAAATAAAGGCCCTCTTCTAAGGAAGACAGAGTGGTGCATATAAATTTTTTTATCCTCAAAATGACTCTGTGGTACAGGCTAGATGGAGGAATTGTGTCTGGCCCAAGGTCAGTCAATAAATTTGGTGACTGAGCAGCAATTTGAAACAAAATCTGTCCAGTCACAGTACACTAATTAATTAATAATAATTATCATATGGCATTGTGTGTAGAATAGCCCGGAGATCCTAAGATTGTCTGGCAGGAAGAAGTTCTAGCTCTTTTAGCATTATGCACCACTAGGTGGTAAGCTAGATTTGTTTTTAAGGTAAGAGACATTTCAGAGGTGGTTTGCCATTGCCTACCTCTGTGTATCCTGGTATCCTGGTATTCCTTGGAGGTCACCCTTCCAAATACTAGCCAAGGTCGACCCAGCTTAGCTTCCAAGATCTGATAAGATCAGGCTATCCTGGGCTATCCTGGTCAGTGACACACACTTCTAAACATTACATCACACCATCTGTCTCTCTCATACAGTATCTGGAATTACATCTCACATTCAACATCTGAGAGTGTCATTCACCTGAATTCCATGATCTCTCCCCTACCCAAAAGATGAAAAATGCTTCAATTATTCATACATTTCGAATACATGACTTGACTTCTAACTAAGGGGTCATGCATGCACATTTCTAAGGCCTACTCCTGAACTCTATTTCAGGTAGCTTTTAAACAGGTGATTATATGTCTGAAGCACAGTGATGCCAGCCTCCAGGTGAGACCTGAAATTCCCCTGGAATTACAGCTCATCTCCAGACTACAGAGATCAGTTCCCCCAGAGAAAATGGATGCTTTGGAGGGTAGAGTCTATGGCATTATACACCACTGAGGTCCTTGCCCTTCCCAGGCTCCAACCCCAAATCTCCAGGAGTTTCACAACCTGGATCTGGTAACTCTACTCCCTTCCGGTTGCAGGGAGGACCTGGCAACCCTACTGAAGCCACTTCATAACTTCTAAATTGAAACATCATAAATACTTGGAATTGACAACACCTCTTAAAACAAATAGCCCAGCAAAGCGATACCAAGATATGCATACAGATTAGGAATGGGTATGAACCAGGAAAATGGTGGTTCATGTTGGTTCATGGTTCATTTGATTGCATGAACCCCATGAACTTACACAAATTGTTCAATTTCCTGAACCAGTTCATGGTTTGTTTAGTTTGTTAGTTCAGGAGGTGGTAGAATGGACCCCCAGTGGGCTAGAGAGACCAAACACACAGCACGTCTTCAGCTGACCCTTCTCTACCTACTCTCCAAATTTGGTAAGAATTGGATCTCGGGGACCGAATTACAGCCCCCAAGGCAGGTACCCCCAGGAAAGTGCTCTTCTAGGAGTGTATCAAGCTGCCCCTGTGCACGCTAGAGGCATCCAACCCACAGAGAACTTCCCTGGGATGCCCCTCCACTTGCCTTCCAGATTGTGTGCAGATTGGCTTTTGGGGGGCAAGATCCTAGAGTCCAAAGTGCAAAGGGGGGGGGGAGACCCAATTGCTAGGGATGAATCAGCAGAGTTGGTTTTTGATCCCGCTCTGAAAATCTTGCTGCATTTCTGCAAGAATGGGGTGGGGGTCAGAAGACAGCTCGTAGCTGATACCCCCAAATCAGCTGAGAGTTGACTTTCAATCTCCTCCTTCCCCTTGATGAATCCTTGCAAGACACAGAAATAAAAATCCTATTCAGACATGAGCAGGTCATGAACAGTTAAGCAGCCTGTTGATAATTTGGCTTCCAGATTACAACTAGCAATCAGAACATGTGTGTAGTTCTGCTCACTATATCTCAAAAAACTACATCAAAGAGCTGGGAAGTGTGCAAAAGAGGGCAACCAAGATAATTAGGTGGTTGGAACACCATATCCTATCAGGAAAGGCCAAAGATTCTGAGACTTTTCAGTTTAGAAAAAAGATGACTAAGGGGGGGAGGGACTTGACAGAGCTTTATAAAATTATGTGCAGGGTGGAGACAGTTGACAAAGAGAACTTTCTCTCCTTTTCCCCAAATACTAGAATTCAAGAATATCCAATAAAATTAATGGCAGTAGGTTTAGGACAGACAAAAAGAAATAGTTCTTTACACAACAAAAGATTAAAATGTGGAATTCGCTTTCAGAGGATGTAGTGATGGCCACAGGCATAGATGGCTTTAAAAGGAGATTAGTCCGATGCGTGAAGAACAGGTCTACTAGCCATGGTGACTAAAGGGAATCTCCACATTCATAGGCAGTAAACCTCTGAATACAAGAGCCAGATGGCAACGTCGTGGGGAGGCCTCAGCCTCTGTGCCTGTTGTTGGACTTCCAGAGGAACTGGTTGGCCACTGTGTGAGATAGGATGCTGGACAAGATGGATCACTGGTCTGACCTAGCAGGGCTTTTATTATGTTCTTATGTGCCAAACTTGCTTATGAGCCAAATGTCCTCACCAGCCATAATTATGTTTGTCCAAAATGAGTGTTTTATATCATTTGCAAAAACAAAATAAAAAAATTAGGATTTGATGAATCAATAGGAGAAAAAGGTTCTAGATTTCTGGAAGAATCACCAATGGTGCTAGTTTGGTGTAGTGGTTAAGAGTGGCAGGATTCTAATCTGGAGAACTGGGTTTGATTCCCCACTCCTCCTCCACATGAAGCCAGCTGGGTGACCTTGGGTTGGTCACAGTTCTCTCAGAGCTCTTTCAGCCCCACCTACCTCACAGGGTGTGGGGTGAGGAAGGGGAGGTGATTTTAAGCCACTCTAAGACTCCTTTGGGTAGTGAAGGGTGGAATATAAAACCTTCTTCTTCTTCACATTTAAGAAGGCACTGAGTAGATCTCTATGACTGTGGTCAAAAATATGGTTGGATATTCCATAAATTCACCATAAATTTCCAGTCCTCTGCAAGAACTGGGAATTATAATTCTGTTTTATAATTTATTCCTCTTGGTCAAAGAGGGAAAAGAAAAACTACAATTCCCATAGTTCACATATTTAGGAATGGCTTAGAATACAGGAACAACATTAAAGCTTCCTTCAGACTCAGCTGCTGTGTTTTCCCTCCCTCTGCCTTGTACCATGTTAAGCTTGAACAAGAGTAGGGAAGGAGAACTGGCAGATGCAATAGAGGTCTCACTGAACCTTTACAGGAAGGGATGAAATTTTGAGAGAGTGAATGCATTTTTCTCAAGTTATAATGGGAGGAAATTTCTAAACTGAAGACGTTCATTTCCACACATCCTCATTCTAAATCCTTTCCCATTCCTTAAAAAAAAACACCTTTGAAATACTATATAGGATTATACAAAGTATAGAAACAGAGTTAACATCAAGTCCTTCTCTAATATAATTTAAACAAGTTATTAATTACAATACAGTAAAAGCTCTTTCTAGCTCAGAGTCAGTGAGCCCATATTCATGAAAATGGTTCCTGTGACAGGCAATAAAAGGCCTCCACCTGGTACTAAAAGTATCAGCTCTAATTCTCACCACTCTCAAGCTGTCTGGGTAGATAATTTTCTGCACCAAAGCTAATTTTAATCAGTATTTCACTCCTGGAACTTTAGGATCTTCCCAAAGCCTAAGCGCACATATTCTTTCAGCTGCTAGGCGACACTGAGGCTAATTATAATCTTTTCTGGATGAGGCCTAGTAAATCATTTGTGGGATTTTCTGATAAATTGTATCTGATCATTGTAACAATGAGTTGTAAAATTCCCTTCCATTAAGATTTTATTCTTGTACAGTCCAGTCACACAGGTATGTCCATTTTCCACTATTCACAAGTCTTCCAGCAAGCACCCTAACAAATACCTGCAAATTATTTTGTACAGTTTAAGCAACTCTGAGCATCTACCCTGGATATATGAAAGTCCTTCATTTCTGAGTCCCATGCCTTCACTGACAGTCCTTGTACAAGTTTTGTGTTACTGAAAGAAGGGTGGGGTGAAGACACCCATGATTTATTTCACATATTGCAACAGGATTTCCTGGTGCAGAGCAGAAAATATCATAACTACTGACCTCTGAATAACTTTCAGCAAAGATGACATCCAAGTATGTGGCCTCCTCTACCCTCACCAATACAAATTGAATAACAAGACATAAAAAGCAAGGTACATTGCTCAAGGCAATAAGATGGTTTCCATGGAAGGAAATTGTTCGTTATAGGTGCTTCCATTTTTTAAAAAAATCCTGGCTCATCAGACAAAGCCATTTCAATGCTGAAATTAATACACAAAGCTATTTTAGTAAATTGCTTAAAAACACAAATATTTGTAGCAAGGGAGCAAAAAATCGTGTTGGATCACACATGTACCCATGCATACTTACCCCACACCACTAGCCTTCAGTTGATTGCTAAATAATTGATCACTTTAAACCAAATGGGTGAAGTTAATGAATCTTCAGTGCCTTGTATTGTACTATTCTTAAGGTAGTAAAAGCTTTCATGTATAATACAAAAGACCTGCACATGTACTGCATATCACTGAATAAGGCCAACATGCTTAGAGGAACAGGCAGTACAAGCAAGCAGTCCTCACTTTGTGTTACACATTTTTTATCCAAATGTGGGCACAGCACCAATGCACTTACAGTCAGTACATTCTCAGTTTCCTTCTAACATGACAGCATTCCCAAGTCTGCCATGGGGAGTCTCTGCCATTTTAGGATTGAAATTCCCTCTATTTACAGAAATGGTTGGGGGCTGATTGAGACAGTGACATGGGAGGAGGAGGGCGCCTGTACCTCATACCATTTTCAAGACCCCAATCATCAGGGTGGGGGGACAGGAGCCTCTCCTCCCCCCAAGCCATCATCCCAATCAGGATTGGCCACTCCACAGCTTTTGTAAACAAAATAAATTCCATCCCTAAAATGGGGGGGGGGTGTCCCCACAATCAACTCAGGATTTATGTCTAGGGATGAGCATGAACCGGGGAGATGCAGTTTGTTTCAATTTGTGGTTCAAGAGCCACGAACCATCACAAAATTTCAGGCACCAAATTAACTGGTTCGGTACATGAGGTTCATGATGCAGTAGAATGGCTCCCAAACTTGCAAGGAATCTTTGACTGGCTCTCCTATACATGGCCTCCGCGTTTGCTGAAGATTGAACTTTGGGGGTCCGAGTTACAGCCTCCCAAAGAAGGTGACCTCATGAAAGTGCTTCCTGGAGAAATGACAGGTGCAGATTCAGGAAGTTCAAGAGTGTATAGAATGGACCTTGTCCAAGGTAGAGACATCAGACTCATGAAGGACCTCCCCCTGATGCTCCTCTACATGCCCTCCAAGTTATGTGCAGATTGGATTTAGGAGGTTTGAGTTATGCCTCCCCCAAAAGAAGATGCCCCCAGAAAGTGCTTTTGAGGTGTATAGAAAAAAAGTGTATAGTATCAAAAGTGTATAGAAGGGACCCCCTGCAAGCCACACACACAACAACTCTCTGTAAGATGTGTGTGCATCATGTACCTCCAGCCAGGTCCAATATGTTTGATATTATCATTTGATACCTCAACACAGAAGCTCATAAAAGCTTTAAAACACACAGATCTTTGGTCTTACCTTCAGCAGTATAGTTCCCTGCTGATTTGAATAAGTTATTCATCTTCTGAACCATTTTAGGGTGGATTGCATGTTGCATTCACACAGCGGACAAGCTTTCTATGAGAGCTGGGCCTCACCAGTGATTTCTATGGGTGATGGGAATTGCCAGCATAACCACATAATCCATGTGGCAGATGACACAGGTGTATTACCCAGAACTAGACAACAGCAGCCGCAGCTGTGGCAGAAGCCACCACTCCAAGTATTAAGCCAGGTCTCATGCATTTCTTAATGGCATCTGATTAAGAATTCTCTCCACATGTGTACTCCTAACATGACAGTACAAATTAACTCAGTTCAAAATATTGTGTTGGCACTTAGTCAGCAAATTATAGTAATGGCAAGTGTCTGAGCATTCCCAAGAGTAGGTCTACAAGAGGTCACCAGCATTATTATTATTTATCACTGTGTCAGAGGCTCTATATCCATCCCATTTCCCCACCTTCGGACTGAAATATTAATTTCTGATGACCGACATAACAACAGGGACATCGTTTTACACAATAGTGCCACTTGCTGCCAAGCTAAGAGAACACAGCAAGCTCGTATTCCACTTTCCCCTCACACTTAAAAAAAACCCCATTTAACAGTTTCTTCTGCTTAATTTAGTAGCTCTTTCTGCTTAATTTGTTTTCTTGTTTCTGACTGATCAGGCTTGGAAACGGACTGTGCCATTTACAAAACTAATTGTAAATTCCGTTACTCACTGGAAGTCTGATAAGGAACTAGCACCACAATGGGAAGTCCAATAATAATTGGTCTTTAGTGTCAGTATGTGCCAATTAACTTCATGCTGAAAAGCAAAATTTAATTTAACAAAGCATCATGTGCATAGCTGGAAAGGCTCACCCATCACCAACACTTTGTCGAAATGACATTGAGGTGCAAATTTTCAGAAAGGTGCATAGCATGGTACGGAAATTATTCCAATGAATCACAATGGGTATTGGGCACATAATTACTAAGTGCGCTGCAGTGAAGTTTAGCCTGTGTAATCACTTCTAAAAGACGGGTCCGACTGTGAGGAAGGTGCAGTACAAAGCTAACAAACATGAGGAAATGCTGATGAAGTAAAAAAAAAAAAATCCAAAAACTATCCCATGATATTCAAACTTCAGTTTCAGGCTGCTGTGTTGCTGTGAGTGCATTTTCCAACATATCACACATTTGTCCTTTTAAATCATTGCTTCCACATGGGTGTTTCAGGGGTCTTTTTGTAGAAAAAGAGCTGCAGGAGTTCATTAGCATATGGCATGCTAATGAGCTACTAGGCTATTAGCATATGCCATGCCCCCTGACATCACCGGAAGTGATGTCAGAAGGGGAAGCAAAAGGGGGGGGAGGCATATTCAAAAGCCTCCCCTTCCCTTCCCCAGCTGGCCTGTGGGGGGGAGCGAAGAGAGAAGGGGTTTAAAGTTTAAACCCCTTCTCACTATAGTTGGGCCACAGAAGGAGGAAAGAGGGAAGGAAAGAGAGAGAGTAGAGAGAAGGAAAGAGGAAAGGAAAGTGGGAAAGAAAGAGAAGGAAAGAAGGAAGGAAGGAAGGAAAGAGGGGATAAAAAGAAAGAAGGAAAGAAGGAGGGAAAGAAAGAGAAGAAGGAGGGAAAGAAAGAGGGGAAAGGAGGAAAAAAGAGAAGAGAAGAAGGCGGGAAAGAAAGAGAGAAGGGAAGAAGGAGGGAAAGGGAAGGAAGAGAAGGGAAAGTGGGAAAGAAAAGGAAAGGAAGGAAAGATGGCAAAGAGATGGGGGGAGGGAGGGAGGCTCTCCCACCACCCCCCATCAAGTCCCTGCCACCCCCACCCCACGAATCCCTTACTTACCACTTCAGCGGGGTCCAAGGAAGCCGTAGGCGGGGCTCTCCAGGCTTCCCCCCAGCCCCAGCGCTTCTGCATGGGCCCGGGGGACCCAGCAGTGGGGCTCTCTGGGCATCCCCCTGGCCACAGCACTTCTGCGCAGGCCCGGGGGTCACGGCAACGGGGCTCTCTGGGCATCCCCCAAGCCACAGCGCTTCTGTGCAGGCCTGGGGGACACCGCGGTGGGGCTCTCTGGGCTTCCCCCTGGCCACAGCACTTTGGCGTGAGGAGCTGGGGGCGGGGCTTGCCACCACCATTTGTGCAGGCTCCTGGGCTGCTGGAGCAGTGCTCCGGTGCGCTCCTGCCCCAAAAAACCCCTGGGTGTTTTGCTCCATTGTGGCTCTCAAACCAGAAAAAGGTTTTTCGCAGAGAAGCTGCACCATGTTCACCTCCAATTGTTCTCCTTCTGTGGTTTCTGATGGTTTGCTCTGATGTTTCCCAAACTTGCTTTGCTTTGATCTTTCCAGAAAGACTGGAGTCAAAGGAGTTTCAAGTGCTGTAGATTTCCAGACCTCCATACCCACATGAGTGGCATTTAATTCCATGCCCTCCATTCTCTGTCCCCACCAATGGCAGGCTTTTTGCCAGGGTTTTCAAAGGATAGTTGCTATAGTGTTATATCAGTATAGCTACTACTTAGTACTGATTTCTTTTAAAGCTGGTAGAAAGTCTTATGGTGGCACAGAAATGTGGGAACTAGTGGGCATGAAAAATTCCAAAGGAAACTCAGATAATACTTCTGTGTGAACAATCTATTACCATTGCAAATGGCTCTGAGAACAACCTCTTGTGGCTGTTCAATACAGTAGGCATATCTCACTAATTCCCCTCAAATATGAAAACAGAAAACAGACTACCACGTCATTGAACGAATTCTGTTTTTCACACAAAGGTGACTTTACCCATTCTTAAAACAGTTATGGCTCATCTAGAATTATGATATATGAGGTCCTGCCTGCCTCATACTAGATATGCAACTTTAATTAGCTTCATTATTTTAATTTATCCCGGTAAATAACAGTTTGCCATTTGGTCAATAAATATTTCATGATAATCAGTAATTCTATGATTTACACAATGGAAAATGGTAATGAAGTTAGAGAATTAGAGTGCTCTGGCCAGTATAGGCCTTCATTTCCAGTCTTTTACTTAACTCAGTTTGGTACCCACACACTGTTAAAAAGACCATAATTATCTGTTTTTAAGTTAACAATGGTGTGGGAAGGCACTGCAGCATGCTTATTTTCAAACCGCTAGGTTAACGTAAGACCCTCATGATCATATGGGAAGAGCTGTTGACATCCAGTTTCTTGCACAACAATGCCATCAAGCTCAAAAACTATGAGAAACACTGGTGTGAGAAGTAACTTGTCAGTAGCTCATATTACTTCAGAGTCCTTCTGTTACTTAAATATGGAAAGAAGCTACAATTTGGTGACTCTCACATATAAGAATTAGTCCTAGTTAAAAAAAAAACAACCCACAAAAGTCTCCTAATTTAGTAACCACAATAGGGCTGCCAAGCTCCTGGTCAGCAGCTGGGGAAGGGAAAAAACCCACAACAGTGGCTGTGTTGTCACATTAATTCCGGTTTAAAAAAATGGCAGTGACATAGGGTAGTTCTAGGAATCACTGGAAACTGTATGATGAAACCATAGAGTTTACATAGATTCCTAGAGCTACTTATGTCAGATCTTGTTTGTTACCAGAAGTGATGTGACTCTTCAACTAGCATTGTGCTCACTCCGTCTGCATCCACAGCCCTCCCGCCAGTTGCCAGGTACTGACTGGCAACCCTAAATGGCAATGACAAGTATACATGTATAATCCATGACAAAATAGTTCAAGAACACCATTCCATATGTTTTAGTGTATAGAATGGTTTTGGTTCTCTGCAATTAGAAGTGTGTGGTTCTTTAGAGGTAATTATTGTTCTATAGTTTTACTTGTAATCTTATATTTTGGTCTCCAATAAAGTCAGTTGATAATTCACATTATGTTTGTGTGTGCATGTGTGTGTGTAACCACTATCTAACTCAGGTGGATACAATGCTGGACTTGAAACAGAAAACCAAGCCTGAAATTCTTCCTCAACTATGGAGCACACTGAGTGGCTTTGGACAAATCATGAACCTACTGAACAGAGTTCCTTGGAAGAAGGTCTGATTCTCATGTGCCCTGAACTGCACAAGAACCAATGTGATGTAGTTGGTTTCCATGTTCTTCTGGGAACATCTGATCATGCTATGTTTGGCGAAATAGACATAGTACCTTTCTATCCTTTTTTCACTGGATCTCTGGATGTAATGATGCCGATTGTGAGTTGTATTCACATTAGTGATCCCATACCCACTCTGGTTTTTTTCACATTAACAGAATGGTGTGAAACAACTAATAATTGCTTGAAGTTTTGAAAACTGTAGATGTCTGGACGAGTGTCCTCCTAGAGGCATGAAACAATTCTGTTGACTAACCATCATGATTGACCCAATAACATCCTTGTACTTAGTGGTACTGTACTTGATCAGTCATACACGGTGTTTTATTTTGAGGTCTGTGTGTATGTGTGTATGCACTGCTAACAGTTTGGGGAGGGGTTGGCAGTTCTCTTATAGCCATCAAATTAAAATACGGGAACTAAAGAAGGGCTGCTGGAATTGCTATCATTAGATTGCTGTGATATTTCATCTGCTACGCAGCCTGGAGGGCTACTCACAGAGTCTCTTTATATTCACTGAGTGTTTTGAATAGCTAGCGGGAATGCTTTTATGCCCATTGTGTGACTTACTCATTTTCTTGACAAATAAAAATACCCTTTTTGCGTGGCATCCTGTGTTGATCTCCCACACACACTATACATCTCCAAGAGGCAATATTCTCCTCCTCTGAATGATTGTTGTGAATACTTAGATACCTACACATTAATTCTCTTCAGTAAGATAGGCTTTAAATAATGGGTTTCATGAACAACTCCTTTCTTAAGCTGTATGGATTTGATCAACAATGTCATTGGTGGTGGAATTCAAAATGGAGCTTTCATTTCATAAAACCTTGAATCATTTCCCTTCTGGCTCCCACAATAAGCCATGTGTGAGGCAAAGCACCCCTGGTCCCCCCCAAGGGTTAATGTGAACGGTTATGGGCTGGTTCCATCCTGAAGGCAGGTGTTCTCTTGGCCTACACCACCCTTATCATCTTCAAGGCCAGAGCTGGAAATGTGGTAATTAGCTTCTCATGAGAACCTGTGGCCCATAGGATAGGAGGGGGAGAATCAGGATTGATGAGGTAATTTTCTAGAGAGTTCAAGCAAGAATGTGTGCTGATTGGGTGTTATCATCACCTGACCCTGCTTGAACCAAAAAAAACCCCTATAATTGAGTTAAGGGCCTGGAGAAAGAAGCTAGCTTGGATTCTGATGGACTGAAGGTCCAGAATGCCTTTGACTCTTGGACTTAAGGTTTGTGCCACCCAACACAGGTTCTGAAAGAGTGGTAAATAGTTAAGCTAGTTTTCTTGGGGGGGGGTTCCACTGTATGACGTTAGAGTATCGTATTGCCTATAAATTAAAACTTTTGTTTGACAGAAATTTAATAAAACTTCATCTAATTTTAATAAAATAAAGGTTTGGTTACTTGTGCACAACAGCCCTGGGATCCCAGGGGTTCAGCTTTGGACTTCTTGACACCATGCTTAATTTTTAACAAGACAGTTCAGTACTTGATGATTTACCCAGCTTGTAAAAGAATGGAAGTGTGAAGGCAGCATCATAAATTTCTGCTTCCTAACAGAGAAAAAACCCAGTCCAAAGCAGGACACATTTCCAGGCACAAGATAAGACATTACTTTCTAAGGGAGCAAAATGAAAAGTTTCAAGGCTTCCTTCAAGGAATCGATTAAAGATGTAGATTTAGAAAGAAAGAAAACATCTACCCAGATGTCAGAGGAGAAGAAAAATCTGATTTAAAATAATTCATAAACAGACAACTGAGAATATTAGGAAAAAACTAGCATTGGAAATATGACAATTAGGTAGGCGCGTCCCACGCATGGGCCAGGGCACCACTTCAAGTCAGGAGGAGGAGGAGGGTAAAGAGAGTCAGGAGGGAGGGCAAAGAGTCATCGTCTCACTGAAGGATAATACGTTTAAATGACATTTGAAAATCATTTGTGGTTGTATTTACTGAAATGCTGGTGACTACTAAGGAATGTGGTTTGAAACATGAGATGAAGGTGCCTAACACTAATGGCCAACACTATGCTGTTCACAGAGTGTAGATATGCAGTAAAGTGGAGTTTAAAGAAAAAAGTCAGTTTATTAAGAACAGAACAAACTTTGTAAGAAAGAGGAGAGAGAAAGAGAAGTCTAACTGTCTAGATAGGAGAGAGTTAGCAGATGAATAGTTCTCAGTAGAGCTTCCCATGCAACCCTTTAACTCATTTCCTTGCAGAATCTGAGCCGTGAGCAGCAGCAGCGATGGATCACCAGCAATCCGTGAGCCCTTCAACACGGGACGGGTGAGCGTAATTGGATGGTAGCATAATGTGCCTCATGGGGCTCATGGCAAAGCCCCCCACCCCCAGGGGGAGCTGTGTTCACAGACCGTGTCAGGACAAAGACATTCATGGCTGAGCCCAGCATGGCACTCATACCCACTTGCAATGGCTGAACGATCTCTGTTTTGCTTGCCTGCAGGAGAAGATTCAACAGGGAGACTTGTGGGTGTGGCAGTCCCGCCTCCCCCACACACACACACTCAGCTCAGACTTCTATCCCAACTCTCCTCTTAAAGTGGAGCCTAGCACCAGCCAGCCCTTCCAAGTTCCACCTGCACCTGCAATACCCTCCCACTAAGACGCACGCCATGCCAGGGATCCTCAGTCCTCTTTCCCTGAGGCCCCAGAGAGGACGTGGATGGAGCCTTCACACCTTGCCATGGTTTGCAGTTCAATAAAGTCTGTGTTGTGCCACAACTGTGTCTCTGTATGTTTAGTTTTGACTACATGGCAGGAGCTCCATGTCCCTCCCTGTCCCACTCCCTCTCCACCCCATCTGTGACTCCCCTGAGGGCTTCCTGAGGACATATTTAAGGAGGGCACTTAGGGGCCTTGGATGGCTGTGGATGGTTGTGCAGGTTCGATGGGTCATAGTCACCTGCCAAACATAGCAGGGGCCCAGCAGCACCTCCATAGCTGACTTAACAACAGGTTCCCTCCCTCACCTTGCAGACTGCTTTGTGAAGGGGGGGGGACCAGAGGGTGGTCTGTGTGAATGAGCCAGCTTGGTGTGGTGGTTGGAGTGTGAGACTAGATCTGGGAGACCCAAATTCCACGGAAGCTAAGTGGGTGGCCTTGGGCCAGATGCATACTGTCAGGCTAACTAACCTCACAAGGTTGTTGTCAGCATCAAAAGGAGGAAAGGGGAATAATGTAAGCCACTTGGGGGAGAAAGGTCAAGAATGAATAGAGTGAATGAATGAAGTTCATGGCTGTGTGTCTGCTCTAGGTGTGAATGCAGCTCCCCCCGGGGGGGCTTTGCCATGAACCCCATGAGGCACATTATGCTACCATCCAAATTACACTCAGCCATCCCGTGTTGAAGTGCTCACAGATTGCTGGCAATCCATCCACAGCAGCACCTGCCGCTGCTGCTTGAGGCTCTGATTCCTCAAGGAGATGAGTTAAAGGGTCGCATGGCAAGCTGGTTCATCACGTATGGTGGAGCAGCTGCCAGACAGCCCCCCCCCCTCAAACCACAGACATGTCCTGTATTCTACTGAGTGTGGGAAACAGACAAATGGCAGAGCACCCCCCCCCCCTCAGTCTCCCAGGAAACATTCCTGGGATCTTTTCCGGGGACTATGGTGCTGTGCAGGCTTGGCTTGTGCCACACTGCAGGAAATCAATCCTGGGCTTGAGGGCAGGAAGGACTGTCACAGCTCCCAGCCTCTAGCGAGGGGAATGGGGGAGCAGGTTTGGGATTTTGCTTACCTGTCAGTGCATGGTGTCCCCTTTGGGTCAAGCCTCCAAAGGTGGGGTACCTGTTAGGATTCTGAAATGGGAGAGGTCAGCCATAGAGTATGGACTTTAGTGTCCTCCCCGCATGTTAGCACCAAGTGCTCACCCTGAAGTGCTAAGTGCCCTCTTTATGCTTTTCCCACCACCAAAGTGCCTTGCTGCTTGCTCTAAGTCTGCACAGCAAGGAACTCTGGGACAGAGTCCTGTGCTGTGTGCCCTAACAACTGAGTTGAAAGATGTCCTGGCTGAAGTTTTTTGTAAAGGCGTGGCACAATTGGGTGCTGGGTAGGGGGCTTGGCCGTCCCGGGGTGGGAGGTGATTGGCCAAGCCTGTAGTTGACATCCTGAGCTCCTCCGAGCCTAATTAGCATGGCTGCAGTGGGGGGAGGGGAGATTTTTCTATTTGATTGGCACCTATGGGCCACACCATGTTTTTTTGCTGGTGTAACTTTCTGGCAGGGGGCGTTCCCAGGCTGAAAGGGCTCAGGGAGCCAACTAACTCTGGCCACACCCCGAAAACCACCCACAACCATGCCAGCGCAGGGGCCTACACCTCAGTTGCACAAACAGGCAGCCACCATGGGCCTCCACCAGCACCCAAGAGTGACACAGTGGTACTGGGGGCCTGCACCATTGTAATTGGCCCTTATGCTAGCATATCTTAGACATATGCCAACGAAAAGGTCAGTTGGCTCCTTGAGTGCTTCCCCCCCCACCAGAACTGCTCTGTAAGTAATGCCATTTAAAAGAAAAAAAAGTTTTTTAAAAAATATCCATATCATGGATGCACATGCATGCATTTTGCTCTTAATAGCCAGCGATCTCAAACTTTATCACATCTGGTTCAGACTATTGTTACCTCTGGCTTAGTACTGATGGACTATCAGTGGCCCATCCAGGGCCTCCGGCAGAGAAAGGTCTTTTCCATCCCCTGCTACCAAATATCCTTTAACTGCATGGGAAGTTATAGCACGGTTAATGAGCTAGTAGCCATCTATGTACTTTTTTTTTTGTTAATATTTTTTAATTAGTTTTCCAACACTATACTATGACAAACAGCCCCACTGACTCACCGTCAGTGAGGTACAGGTAAATACATATAGACAACAACATCAAACAATACAAACACCTCTAACCACAACATCTAATAACGTACACCGCCACCATCAGTTAGACCATGCCTTACTAACTTTTCACTAGCACATTGGTCACCAATTTGGTTTAACCATCTCATAGTTTCCTCTAAATATCTGGTAACCTTTCTTTAATCTTAAACTCAGACTTGTAGTTACTTTCATCCAGCCCTTGAAATCTTACTCACTTAAACTATTAAGTCTGGATTCAAGTACAATGAATACTGGAAAATACTAATCGGTTGAAATATTCCTCTTATCATTCTTTGGCCCCATCATTTAATGTAACCCAGACCCTTATCTAGAGACCTGGGGAGATACCTCAAGTCATTGCTGTTCTAATAATTCTAATTTAATTTAATTACACCTATACTATGTTCAATCGGAAACACTCAACATACTTAAAGCTTCACTAATAATGGCACGGGGGGGAAAGACTACCGGGGATTGCTCTGTCTGGCCAAGGGTTTTTCATGAGACTCCAGGTAAGCAAGAAAGAGTGGTACAGGAGCCATGGCAACTTAAGGAACCGTCCACAGACTGGGGTCTGCGGGAATTAAAAAATGTGCATTTCCCTCCACCAAAATAGCCAAAGACTAAAATATAGTTTGTATTGATTCATTGTGAAATGCAGGCTGGTTTTCCAATATTTCTTAGCCACAATATATTTGCTTTTATTAAAGGAACGTATTTAAATTGTCAAGCAATGGGGGGAAAAGGTTGAAACAACTTGTCAAACAGAGGAAAGGTAGAAAAACAGATAAACAATTACAACAAAAGGACTGTCAGCAAGACATCCCATAAACCAAGGATCATCAGAAAAAAAACATTATAGTTTTATCGATAAATACAGCAGCTGCTGTAGGAATGTTTAAAAAATGTCACTGAGTCTAAAAGTTTTGCTGGTCAGTATACTTCCACAATAACGGGAATAATAAAATACTGTAGACTGAATATCTTCATTACAGTCTTCAAAAAGAATGTAGTAAAAAAGAAGGAAAAGGATTCATGTAGGTAGTTTTGTTAAAAGGTAAGTCTTTGTGGCTTTCTACAAGGACTGTTGCAAAAATAGTTTTCAGCATTTTCTTTATGCAACAATGCTTTATTTTTGTGTAATAAGGTAACTCCCCCTCTGCCATCAACTCAACACAATATTTTGTTGATGTTCAGCAAATTACTCCAGACTACTGCTTGGTCCCTTGGCATATTATCATGATGTGACTGGGGCCTAGCACCTTGTAGGTAACCTCAACCAGATCCATGTTGGACCATGCCATACTTTGGACAGTCTGTGGTTTCCTCTGAATCAAATCCATGGAACTGGGCACAGAATGTCTGCTGCCCAAGCTTTCCACTTTAAGGAGTGCTACCCTTAAGCCCTTTCTGTTTTCACAGCAGTATCCATGTGAAAACAAGGAGATAAAGCTTCAGGGCTGCATTCCATGCCCTTCAAAACAAGAGATGGAACCAGGGCCTGAGTTTCCATCAGGTAATATCTTAACATAGTCTGGAAGAAGAAAACATGATGGCTTTGATGCAATCAGCTTTTCCACTAGTGAAAAGACAGAGGAAGGCTCCTCTTTGACCAAAATATGTTTCATGGGACTTGCATGCACAAAACCCAATGTGGGATATAGAAAACAGGAAAGTCAGGCAAGATTGGGCAATAAAGCTGGCCAGGTCCAACCTGATGCCCCTCATCATGACAATATGTCAGGCCCAGACAAACTCTTGCCTTCTACAATAGCTGATCTGGGAAGGAACAACCGTCTACTGCATGAGTGGATTTTCCCCATTCTATTCCTTTATTTCCCCAGAATTTTGTTCTGTGCTGCAGTCTTCTTATCCTCTGGTTTAACTGGAAAGATTTCAAAATCAGTTCTGAAACTAAAACAAGGCAGTTTGCTGAAGTTTTTCATTCCTTTTGTTCATGTATGTCTCCCCCTCCCTTCTTTATTACCAACATACACATGAATATTTATCAGAATGCACACATAACAGGATTTTTGTCTAGATTTTTGCCAGTTCCTCATCTCTATTCTGTGGCTTCCCAAAATACCTCTTAAGTGCTGCTCTTGGGGAAAGGAGGAAAACCTGTGATGGATGGGCAAGCCCATCCCCACTATGCCTGTTTGTAGCTAACATACAATTATGGCCCATTAATGGCTGAAGAAGCACAAAGACAGAAAAGGTACAAATGAAAAGTGGGAACTTAAACCCACTTAAACTTAAACATGTATACCAACTGTAACATTTTGAAAATATATATTTTTAAAAGACCTAATTAATGGAGTATGCCCAACATGTTATTTGTACTTAGGAAACAAAACCATGGCTGCGGTCACACGCAACATTAGCCACGCAAGAGATATGGAAGACAAGCGGAGTTTCCGGTCGCGATCTCACCAGCACATCTGGGAAGCGTAGCGCTTCCGTGGCACAACTGAGGCTTCCTGCCGAAAAAGCGCAGCAAAAAACTAGTACCTTGGAGGTACTAGTTTCCAGAAACTGCGGGGCAAGGGCGGGCGTCTGATCGCGTTTCCGGTGGTATCCGGCGCCCGCCCATGTCCCCTTGCGGAAAAGCGTTTTTTTCCCCCCACGTCTCCGTGGATGCGCACACGCACCCAACGGAGCATGCGCATTCGTAGTGTACACAAAAAAAGAAAACCAGTTCGCCGCGCCGCGCGCTTCTTCATTGCGCGCAGGCGTGTGTTGTGATCGGCACCTCTCCCTTGCCATGGAACCTCCACAGTACCTCCACAGAACCTCCACAGTAGGTCTGATCGCTTTACTGCATGTTAGTTTGCCCCGGGGCAAACAGCCACACTTCTCCTCTGCAGTTTCCTGCCCGTGTGGCAGGGGCCCATGTAATTTAAAACTCCAGAATCCAGGCAGAAATTTGAATGAAGAGAATTTCAGACATATTTCTAATATTCAGAGTATCAAAGCTATATGCTGTGCACAGAACCTGTCACACTTGATATATACTTTCCTCCGGTATGCTAAAATGCTTCTTTTGCCATTTCATGACCTGATATGCCTTCTTTAGGAAAGAAAATATTTGTCCCAAGAGAGTTGGAACTTCTATTGCTGTATGAACACCAGCTTTCTGAAGTCATTGGCCTTTCACTCAAGGAGAAAATTAACATGGTTGTCCTATCAAAGCTATCAGTTATAGCTGTAATACATCTGCTGTGGAACATTTGAAACCATATTTCCCCCCTTTTTTCTCTTATTTTATCAGGCCTCCTGCCAAGGCAATTAATATTTTAAAATGGATACTAATAACCTCAGCCTAACCAGCTCTATCAATGTTTTCATTATATTTTATTTGGCCGCAATATCCCATGTCAATTAAAGCTTCATCCTAGATTTATAACAAAGAGCACAGCAAGAGTTTGTCAAATCAAAGACATTGATTTTTTCCCCTTCTTCTTTCACAAACAAATATATTAAAAAGTGCCATACAACTGGGGGAAAGAGATAAACAACATGGCAGGGAAGTATCTGTCTGAATTAATGTGAAGAAGTCTAAGGCCGATGAGCTCAGGAAAAAAGCAATCTGATAGAAACTTAAAAATAATTTTCACTTCTGATCTTGCAGTGAGAAATTCAGCATGCATGAAAAAATATGGCCCTAAATACTGGTTGCTAGAGTTCAAAATGGTGGAAGATAATTGCTTGTGGGCCTTCCAGGCAACTGAGAGAAAACACGGTGCAGGAATAACCCCATACCTCAAACTGACGTCTGCAGAGCTCTTCCTACCTTCTTGAAAACATCAAGCATTACCCAAACAGCAAAACTTCCCCCGCTGCACCCCAAGTTAAATCCTTGTCTTTGCTGACACTGGACTTTCCCACAGGTTTACAACCAGGAAAACTGTAATAATACAACTCTCATTTGACAATGTGATTACCTCAACAATTGATTACTCTGGGCTTAGCTACAGGACAGTTTCAGGCTACAGCAATTGTGAATGTCAGCCAACCCAGTCTGGATTTCAGCTGTTGCCAAATGATCAAAATCTTGTGACTTGCAGCTTCATAAGCTAAACTCTATCTGCAAACCAACCTGGCTAAATCACAACTGCAAGACACCATGGCAGCTTCAATCCTCTGTTGATAATAGTCAATCATTAGAAAGCTTTAATCAGAAAACAGATTTGCTCTTGAAATGCACTAAACAATTGCCTGAGGAGAAAACTGTATGACAAACACTGGATTTACAGAATAAACAATTGGGTAGCAGTTTGTTTTTATCATTTTCCTCAGTGGTCTGATATAATTAGGGATGCTTCTCAAGTTTTCTGACCCCACTCCCTTTTCCTACTAAGTGAATTGCTCTTCTGAATGGCCAGGTGGCAACTGGAAGACTGATGGAAAAGATGTCAGGGTCCTTAGGCAGGGGCACACCACAAAAGGCTTCTTAAGAAGATAAGTGTTTATTGGTAGTCCAGTCCTAAAGAACTTGTGTACAGCTTGTGTCAGGAATGGCTGGTAATACAATGGCTGCTGACTTATAGTATAATCAAACTCCCCTCCCCCCATAAGCTGAAGCCAATGGTTATATTTCGCATGCATGGGCTGAAGCGAGCAAGCGAGCAGCAAAGCACAGAAGCCGTTAGCTTTCCTGTCCAAGTTAATTGCAGCTGGGAACAACAACAAGGTCAAGCTCGAGATAGTGCACATAAGCTGGACAGGGATGAGCTGGGAATGAGGAGGAGTTTCCCCCATCCACATTCCAGATCTATGACAGGGCTACCTGGCAAAGGATATCACTCTCCCTCTTGTTCTTGTGACTATATGAAAGTGGGAATATATAAGACTGCATCTGCATTTTGTAGCCACAAATGAATTGTTGGCCAGGGAAAAATTATCTGGTTTAGTGATAAGTTTTGAGATTTGAAAAACAATAATAAAAAAAAAGTTGTGCATTAACCAAGCTGTAATGGGTCTGCAGAAGTTAAAATCTGGGGCTCAATAAACAAAGCACATCTGTGTTAGTAACTACAAAGATATGCACAATTATGACATAAAATAACAATATAGATGAAGCTCAGAAATTATAATTTTAAAGGATCCAAAAGGAACATTAATTCAGGCATAATGTAAATCTTGAAGACACATCTGCATATGTTTGTTTAGAAGCGTGAAGTTTTCTCTGGACTAGGAAGAATACATAAAACTATGCACTCCATAGCAGTCATTTGGGAACAATCTTAAAAAAACCACCATCCTGAGAAGGTTACATTTGCCAATGCTTGTCTTTCAGAGATGCTTCTTAGTGTCCCATTTAAAAAGTTTGATTGAGATGTTTCTATTTGTCTGCGTTAGTAGGAAATAGCAGATCCATCAAAATTCCTTCATACCATGGACATAAATGTACAAGAACCCTCTTTAGATCAAGCATTCGAGGTGCTGATAATTTTTCTCAGGGATGATCACTAAATCCTCTGCCACCAAATTTAATCTGCCACCAAATTTAATTGGTGTATTTACCAGATTCTATTATTTTGCAACCTACAAAATTATGAAGTGAAATATATAATTTAAAGAGATATTTTTCAGGAATAGTGCATACATTCACAAAACACACATGCAGAGGTCATTTCGGTGGGGAACGCGGGGGAACACAGTTCCCCCGGGTGAGGTGCAGGGGGCGGGGCACATGACAAAGCCCCGCCCCCTGCTTCCGGCTGCCCCGTTTCCAGCCCTCATTCAGCCAGGAGGAGGCAGGAGAAGAGGGAGGGTAAGTTGCTTCCTCCCCGCCTCTCCCTACCCCTGCTTGCCTGGGGCCAGGGAGGACCTTGGCGGGGCTTCCTCGCACTCCCGCTGGCCTTGGAGGTCCACCGCCGGGCCCCTGATGTCAGGGGGTGTGGCATATGCTAATGAGTTATGCTAATGAGTTCCCCTAGCTCTTTTTCTACGAAATGACCCCTGCACACATGTAACATCATAATTTAATAGTGAGGTAAAATATGCATTCAAATTTGGGCAAAATTCCAACAGGGAGAGCTCCAGCAAGAAAAACAAAAGATGGCCAAAGGGATGAATAACCTGCCAGCAATCAGACAAAAATGACTAAAAGGTGTCAGGGAAGTGGAACATTCCTATTTATTTATATTTCCATGGGTTCATATTTTGTACCTAAAACATGTGGTGTTGAAGTTGCAGACAAAAGGGTTTGGCATCATTTTCAGTGCTTCAGTGTATCCTACCAAAACAGAGTCATCATATTCCCTTTTTCTGCTTTGCATACTTCTCCTCTCCATTCTCATAAGGATCACTAACAAGACCACTGGATGATGCTGCTAGCTGCGACAAATTCTACTCTTTCCTCGGAACAGGAATGCTTGAGCACCTGCCAGCTTGGCTCATGTCTTGCTAGCCTATTGTGAGCAAGGAGCAGATTGTTGGCACGCAGTTCAGGTTGCTCACAAGCTGCACAAGTACATTCGATGTGCTCATGTCCATACATACATACAGTCCTACACAGTGAGCATTTACCTCCCAGTCACCCTCGCTCAGCCCTACAACCAGTTGTATAGGTGAAGAAATAAACACTCATTTTATTATTTATTGTTATGTATTTATTTTAGTAAATTAAATTTCTAGACTGTCCTCCCCAGTAAAACAGGGATCAGGGCGGCGTACAACAAGAAAAACACAATCATACATTAAATTTATACTTAAAACAATAAAAACAGAACAATTGGACTAATTAGATGGCACTAAGCAACTTCAGATTGTGCTGCTGTGCAAGAAACAGGAGTGCCAGAACAGGTGGAAACTGGTGCTATCCTCAACCAAACACCTGGTGGAACATCTCTGCCTTACAGGCCCTAAAGAACTGCATTAAGTCCCACCGGGCATGGATGTTGTTCGACAGAGAGTTCCACCAGGTTGGAGCCAGGGATGAGGACACCTTGGCTCTGGTCAAGAACAGCCAGATGTCTCTTGGGCCAGGGATCCCCAGTAAGTAAGTTTAAAAAGTCTTACCATTTGGGGTCATCTGTGATTACTGTTAATGGCTGCTGACCAGTGTGGATCTGCCTCAGTTTGCACATGCAGTGTTTTCCCATAGCTCCAAGGGGTTTCATAGTCCTGGTCCCCTACCCCCAATATCATTTTGTTATCTGACCCATGACCCTGGGAGAAAAATCTGCCTCACCTACTGGGCAGGTACACAAGCAATTGTAAGGCAGAAGGGAACGAAACTCCACCCCTTTCCATTACTGTGAAGCTACAAACTGTTAAGCATGATGCAGTGGTCAGGAACTGAACATTGAAGGCAAGATGAGACAAAGCTTGGCTCATGAGTGACTGCAGCTGATAAAACAGGTATGTTTCTCTGCCAAACATGGTCACTATGATGTTCTCAGCAACCTCACTTGAGAAGGATTCTTGTGTCAGGGTGAAAAATACAACTCTCCCAAATAGAAACACATTTACTGATGTCATGCTAGAAAGGGGTAATGACTGGTGGTAGAGTACATGATGTACCAGCGTAAGGCTCCATGCAAAATCCCTATCATTTCAACTAAAGAAGAAGAAGAGATTGGATTTATACCCTGCCCTTCACTCGGAGTCTCAGAGCAGCTTACAATCTCCTTCTCTTCCCCTCCCCACAACAGACACCCTGTGAGGTAGGTGGGGCTGAGAGACGCTGAGAAAATTGTGACTGACCCAAGGTCACCCAGCTGGCTACATGGGGAGCTGTGGGGAATTAAACCTGGTTCTCCAGCTTAGAGTCCACCACTCTTAACCACTACACCAAACTGGAGTTGCAGCTTTTGAGAAAGTCCTTTCTCTTCCCAAGGCCTTAGAGAGCTGCTGTAGACAGTTCAGGATAGACAATGGCTAGATGGTCCAACAATCTGATTGCCCCCCTAGTCGGAATAACGAGACAGACTACAATGTTGGGTACTAACAGGCCACTTTATTAACCACCTTAAAGCATAACGGCAACATACAGATAGGCAAGAATGCGGCATGGCGAGGCTACGGGTCAAAGACCCTTCCCTTGCCATAATGATCTAGGGCGAGCCACCCGCTCCGGAAGCAAGGCAAATGAAATGCCTTCCCTCCGGCCAGCATGGCCAGGGTACTTGGCAGGGAGACCCACCTCCAAGTCGCGAGGCTCAAAGGGAGGCAAATCCCAGGCAAACCCTTAGGTGGTCTGTTTTCCCCGCCCCGGGCCGCAAGGCCCAAAGACTGTACCGACAAGACCCCTACTCCCAAACGGGTTATAAGCCGGTGCTCACCGTGCCGCAATCTGTTCAGAATAACAACCTGCCAACCTAAGTGATCACCTATTTATAACTCAACCACACCCATCAACAACCTTCGCTCCAGCTACAGTTCAAAGTAGGCAAAAACACCCCTTCCATGAGCCAATCAGAAAGAGGTGAAAAATTCCTACTTGGCCCCCAATTGGGCGACCACCTACTGCCTGAACTGCAAACTGGGCAGGAGGGTGGGCCGAGCGCAGTGAGGCAAATGAAGGAGGGAGGCGAGGGCCAGCTTAGAAAACCTCCAGCCTTGCCCCCTGTTAGCCCCGGATGTCCACATTGCCTCGATCCTCCTGGGAGGCAAAGACGGCCTGTCCGAGACACGGCCCCTTGGGACGGCCTCATCCGGACTGGATTCTCTGATTCAGCAGAAAGCTACATGTGTGTGTGTGCGTGTGTGCCATCCAGATGAGAAAGTACAACCTACACGTAATTGTCAGAACTTTCTCCAGTTTCTTGTTAATATTCTAATGAGCTAAAAAAAAAGGAATGACATTTTCTCTACAGCATGTTCACTCACGTAGATACTTTTTTTCCCATTTCATCAATTGTTCAGTTTTTATACATACATCTTGTATTCTGCATATTTATTTCTGGTTGTTTGAACGATTTTGCTCATTTGAGTGTCTGTGAAATTACACAGTGCTCAGGTATACACATGAGATGAGTCACTGGTTTGCAATTAAAATGAGACTTCATAAATCACAGCAAATTTACAATTAGAATACAGTAGGATTGCTTTGCATGGTTTCAAAACACACACACACTTTTCCTCCAACCACAATTTTTGCATATGTATAAAAGAAGGCAAACAGCATAAACATTCTCAATGTTTATGTTTATGATAACTGTTGAAGGGATTGGATAGCCACAAGACTTTTAAGCCCTTTGGCTTACTTCACGAGGTCCTGTCTGATCCTGGCCCCACCACATTCTGCATTTCTGAGTGCTTTCCAAGTGTCTTTTGAGAAATGCACTACAGCTAGCTGCCCTGTATCATCTACCACCATATATCACTAATGCCCATAGGCCTACAGCAGAGCGACTTGACATGCCAAATCCTACCATGCACCCACTGCAATTGTTCATAGGCCAATGAATCAATCACTCTCTTTCACTACATGCCACTTTATTGTTTGTTTCTTGCTGTATAGACTTTTGCTATTCCAACATAATTTCAACCATAAATCTGTCACACATACATTGGCGGTGTTATGATGAAGTTATGCAAGATACCTTAATTAACACTCAAGGAGGCCCAGTTCTCAAAGAAAATATTCTTTCCTACAAATGAAGAAATAAATTCCTCAGATTTCAGCATGAAAGGAAATGAGTTTCCCTCATAGAGTCAAATAGGCAGGATGAAGATGTTCATTTGCCAGTAAGGGGCAAAACGGATAACAATTTGGATATCCTGAGCTGAGCCATAAAGGTTTTGGGTCATGTGTCATAATGTGATTGGCAAAAAAGTGAAAATAAATACATGTGGAAACTCAAACCCAATTTCATGATTGGTCTAGGTGAAACCATCCCAGCTGAGACCAGAAGGGTTAAAAGGACTGTACATACTATGAGCAGGGTGCAAGCAAAGAGCTGGAAAACAGTGAGAAAATGGAGTCCAGCTGGGCCAGCCTCTCTTTTCAGAGTTCCAGAGAGACCACATCCATTCCGTGGAAGGGAATGCTGAAGTACCAGCAACTGTACAAATTAGTCTCATATTTTTTATTTTCCAAGTTCTGTAACATCCTGTAGTGTCTTGATATCATTTTCCAAGGCACATGGCTGCTCGTCTACCCAGAAGACCAGAAACTCCTGACTGGCCAATAAAAGGCAAGAAAGCTGAAGTCTTCCCTCATGCACACAGATTCCCTACCACTTCTTGTACAAAGACAGTGGGAAGAAAGGGGGGGGGAGAGTCTTTCAGTGCAGTACATTCCAAGAGGTGACAAAGGAAAGATGGTCGTGATAGCAATTCACTAAGATTCAGAGCGATCAACATAGGGAATGATCAGGTTAAGCAAAGGGATGACTATGGTAGCTGTAATGTGAAAGTCAAAGAAAGTTCTTCACCCTTTCACATCTGTTTTCTTCTCTGTGTTTTTATCATTCTTATCGAATGAGTTGAAGCTATCGACAGCATTTCATAAGTGCTGAAAACCACCTTCAGTTTATAACATTCATCCAGAACGTATCTGAATTGTTCAGTGCTGTTGACATAATTTTTCTTCTTGTTTGAAATCATTATCCTTGACTTTTTACATGACTGGCTGAGCCAACCCACATGACAGAAATCGTATCATAGATACACATAAAAATAACACAGAAATGGCAGTTTGGGATAAATGCAGCCAAGGACAGTGAAAGCAAACAAAAAGAAAAGAAATAAAAAACAGGAGCAAATTTCCCCTAATTTGTTACATTTAATAATAATAATAATAATATTTATTGCATTAGCAAGAAAGCCATAGCAACTGTACAGAATTAAAAAAACACCAAAACAACAACAACAACAAAAACCAGCACACACTTAAAATTATCAAATTTGTATATAGGTCTACAGTTATCAGCAATAAACTAATTAAAATCAGGGAGATCTGTTTTCTTAATCACCGCAGCTAGAAAGGAAGCCACTATAGCCGTGGTTTGATTGTCAGGGAAGTTATCAGATAAAAGCACTGAAACTACCCAAGGAAGGAGAGGAAGCTTTTCTTTTCTCATAACGGGAATGATGTATCTCTCTCTTTCCTTATTCCACGCTTCTCGGCCTTTTGGCAAAGATCAAGTGTAGTAATTTGTTACATTTTATATTTATATTTTTGTTAACAGTTTTAATTTTTTCCACTACTTTTGTAGACTTGTTTGTATTCTTTACTCAATTTTATATGAAATTTATATTGCTTATATAGATACAGTGCATGCCATTTATGCTGATTCAAATAATGCTGACAAAGACATACAAAGACAAAGGTGGAGCAAAGAAATAAAAATAGTGTGAAAATAAAGAGTTTTAGATCTGACCGGCATTGATCAGATGTCAGGATAAAAAATTGAAAAGGATTAAAAGACGAAATTATTTCTCTGTGAAATCAGCTCTGTGATCATGAAATAAAGTCCCACTCATCGTGCCTTCCTTCGCCTTTTCCCTAAGTAATCATTCCCTCTGTCACCTCCCGCCGCTTCTCTCTCTTTCCCCTTTTATATTCTCCCGCTTTGCTCCTGGTTTGTTGCCTCCTGGTGGAAGCCCCGCCCGCTCGGCCTGGCAGCTCCAATATGGCGGCGCCCTGTGGCTCGGTAGGTGGTTCATTTTTGCTCCGTGTTTTGGGTGGAAGGGCCAGATCGGGGATGGGTGCGCAATGCTTTCCAGATGTTGCGGTGGGATCGCACCCTTTGCACCCGTTTGCTCCGCCCTCGATACGTCCCTCTCCAGGCCCAAAACTTCTCGTATGACCAGGGTTGTCATGCCTGCCCCTGATGAAGCACCTGACAGCCAGGAGCACGTGGAGTTGGCACCACAAGCCCCTGAGGAACATCCAGAAGCAGAGACTTACAGTCAGGACTGGCTCCGGTAGCAGAAGACTCTCTAAGTCTAGAGGAGGATAGAGCCTCCCAAGAGACACCTGCACAGGATCAGGCTCTGCTTAATCCAAGTAATTCGCCACCCGACTCCCCGCCAGCTGTGACCAGGCTCAGGAGTCAACGAAGACAAGAGCTGAATGAAAGACGCTGGGCTGCACGCATGCGTGCAAGACGTTCGTTCAGCCCTGAGTTTTAGCAGAAGCTTGACATTGCTCCCTGCCAGATAATAAGTTACTTAGCCAGCACACTATATCACCAAGCCTGCTGCTGGAAGGAATTTGTGCTGGCAACTTCGTTTGAGAGGACCAAACGCTCCGTGTATTCCTGCTCCAGACTCCGTGAAACCCTTGTCAGTTAGATCCTCGGCTTTTGACCTTCGGCTCCTTGACACTCGGCATTGTTGACCCTTGCTTTGGTCTCTGTGCTTATCTGGCTTCATTGTGATTGATGGACCTTGACTACTGGTATGTCTGACGCTGGCTTTGGAAACTGATTTGGACTTGTTTGAACTGTGCTGCTTGATTTGCTCATCTAAATCTCGGATTGAATTGGGACTTTGCTTGTTTGCCTCACGCTCCCTGGCCCTGCCGTGACAGGGGCCCTGGAAGACCAACAAGCACCTTTGGTGCACACGGGTTTTTTAAGAGTAAGTGGCACACTCTTCTCCCATCCAGAACAAGCACATGTGTGTGCATGAAAGAGGAGGAGGAGAGGCAGAGGGGGAAAGGTTCTGGTGCTGTCATTTTCTCATCCAGACCACAAGTGGGTCTTTTCGTGTGCCTCCTTCTGCTTCAGATCAAAGAGAAAGAGAAAAGAAGCTGCTGCGGTGGAGAGTGACTGGTCAGTCAGTCCTGAGTGACCTTCTGCACACCCCTGTTTTGGGAAACCCAGACTAAAGAAATAGGAACTGTTAATATGTTTTGCACTTCAGCTGTTAATGAAACTTATTTTGACCCACTGCACAAGTCTTATGTCTTCTTTTCAGACTGTGGGAACAAATATAACTTAATATAAATAGAAGTGAAATAGCAACCATTTGTTCCTCCTTAATTAAAGCAATGCAAATTTTGGGCTCGGTAAGCATTCTTTTAATAATTTGTTCAGATACAATGAATATGCTAATTTCGGGACAAATATTGAGTTAGAAAATTTGCAGTGCAGTCCTAATTCAGACTTGATAATGGACCTGATTGCCTAGAAAAGGTGGTGGAAGGCCCTGAAAGGACAACCACACGTCTGTCCTCTGTGTCCTGTATTTTGTCATCTTCAGGAAGCATCTTTATTATCCCAACTTGTCAATAGTGTGACTGTTGCACAGAAATACTCATTTGAATAAGTCTCCAAACTCGTCCCAATTACATGAATTTAAGTCACACTAACATATTGTTGTGCCTTGTTCTCAGAAGGGCTCTTTCAGCATTTATCATGTCTGATTGTAAAACTATTTTAAAACATGCATGCACACATGCACGCACACGCTTCTATGCCTATTTAAGTTTATGGAGAAAAAGGAAGTAGGGACTCCCACTGGCAAGGAGTCAGATTTTATAGAGTAGCATAAAGATCGCTATAGATGCACACTTTGAATACTGTATAATAAAGCCTGTCAAAGTTTGTTTAGTTGGTTAGAGTCCAAAAAGCTTGCAGTGATAATAGGAATGCTTAGACAGAAGAGATCCATTCTTGGCTGAAATTAAACTCAAGATTACATGTTGACATATAATTGTGCAGATTAACTATTTTACCCATAGAGGTCGCACCGGGGCTGACAGCAATGGTTGGCATGATTTGGTATCTGCAGAGGCTCAATGCTTCTGGGGTCTAACAGGAATCAAAGATTATTTGCCCATTTGCTATCACCAGGAATGGGTGATTGCCTCAGTGGTAGCAAAGGCCTCTGGAGGCATCTCTCTCCCTCTCTCTTTTTTGCTAGGCAGGAGTGTTTGAGAAATCAAGTGTGCCTCTTCTGTGGTCCTTTAAGCTTTGTCGATACCAGTAGGCTTTAATGGAATGAAAAAGAGTCACATTCTGCTCACAAGTGGGTGAGGGTGGTTGTAGCATAAAGCCCTATATGGTCTGGGTCCAGCCTACCTGAGGGACCGCCTTTCCCTGTATGTTCCCCCAAGAGCACTACGGTCAGGGGCCCAAAATTGTCTAACTGTTCCGGGCCCCAAAGATGCTAAATTGGCCATCACGAGGGCTAGGGCTTTTTTGGTGGCGGCCCCCACCTGGTGGAACGAGCTCCCGGAGGAGATCCGGGCCCTGCGGGACCTGATGCAGTTCCACAGGGCCTGCAAGACGGAGCTCTTCTTCTTTTTTTTTTTAATTTAATTTTTTTATTATTTTTCAACTTACAAAACATCAAAATGGAACTGGTTAACAATAAATAAGTGAGAGAGTTACATATGAGCATAGTATCACAACTGTGCAACGTATAATGTGCATGGCAGAATAAAGTGTCCGTTTACAAGTTTGTTGTAGGTGTCAACATCAGTGTCAGAAGTAAAGCAGATCTTTGAGGTGTTCATTTCTCGGAATGATTTCTTCTTTTGCGAGGTATTGAACTACCGGAAACCAAATTGCTTGAAATGTTTTCGTAGAGTTCGGAGATTGTTGGTAAGTCGATTTGCTATATACAAAATGTTCCCATAGTTTATTTTGCCAGTCTGATAAATCTGGGCCTGTCTTTCCTTTCCATTTCTGAGCGACGGATAATCTAGCTATGGCTAGTAGCGTTGAAATTAATATTTTCTGAATTTTCCTTCCACAGATATCCGGAAAAGCATCCAGCAGAGCTACTTCAGGAAGAACAGGTAAGTCCAGACCCGTAATGAGTTTGATTTGAGAAAGGACCTGTGTCCAGAATGATTGAATATATGGGCAAGTCCACCAACAGTGTAAGAAGTCTGCTACTTGACCACAGCCTTTCCAACAGTATTTACTATATTGAGGGTTGATTCTGTTCAGACGTGCCGGAGTGAGGTAGCATCTGTGTAGCGTTTTAAAAGATGTTAATTTAATATTGAATATTCTGGAAGTTAAACTTGGTGACATCAAAATCTCAGACCACTGTTCTTGTTGAAGTCTATTTTGACAGTCGTTTTGCCATTGACGTTGAGATTGTAAAGTAGATTGTTTTATGGTCGTGTTAAGGATTTTATAAATTTTTGAAATCAAGCCTTTAAGAT